>NC_067125.1:131756-164597 GCF_021347895.1 Acanthochromis polyacanthus | reverse complement strand
CGTATTCACACCTGTGGACAAACCATTCAGCTGTGAGCAGTGTGGAAAGGCTTTTACTCGGAAGAGTTATCTAGCAAAACATCAACTCATTCACAGTGGAGTTAAACCATTCAACTGTGATCAGTGTGGAAAGGCTTTTACTCTGAAGAGTAATCTAGCAAAACATCAACTCATTCACAGTGGAGTTAAACCATTCAACTGTGATCAGTGTGGAAAGGCTTTTACTCAGAAGAGTAATCTGGCAAAACATCAACTCATTCACAGTGGAGTTAAACCATTCAGCTGTGATCAGTGTGGAAAGGCTTTTACTGACAAGAGAAACTTAAAAAGTCATCAACTCATTCACAGTGGAGTTAAACCATTCTACTGTGATCAGTGTGTGAAAACCTTTACTCAACATGAACAGTTGTTTATCCATCAATGCCCCCATTCTGGTACAAAGCGGTACCACTGTGACTCCTGTGAAAAAAACTTTCAAGCACCAACAAAGCTTAAAATGTCACCAACGCATCCACACTGGATATGATGTGTATGTATGTGATTACTGTGGCGAACTATTTGTACAGTACTCACAGTTAAAAGCTCATGAAGTGACCCACACTGGGGTTAAACCATATGTTTGTGACCAGTGTGGGAAACGCTACAGCTACATTTCACACCTCAAAGTTCACCAACGTGTCCACACTGGGGAGAGACCATACAGATGTGAGGAGTGTAAGAAGACTTTTAGAACTTTGGGTTCCCTGAAACAACACCAGCAGATCCACACCAGAAAGAAAGCATTCAATCAGTGTCACAGTGAGGTATGTAAAGACTGGTCTCAGTCACAGTGTACACACAGTTATGTATTGGATAATTTTGGCTATTGCTGCAAAATTGTTTCAAAACTGTTTTGAACAACTGTGGTCAGTTGAATTCTGTTAACACATTATCAGCTGTCGTTCAGTCTCACCTGTATTCGTTTTGACACAGAAATCTGGTCCAGGTTAATCTGGGGATGCAGGTTAGATTAGGAATTGTGACGTAATCAGACAACTGAATGTTAAATTCCAACAGTTAAGTTAGGGTGACCATATTCTGTTTCTCTGAAAAGAGGACACACTAGCCTATTCAATGTTCAGTTCGCCCATTCTTCAAAATAATGTGTCTAATGGCAAATGAAAAAAATATAGAAATAATACCTCAAGTCAACAGTCCTTTTTTTACCTCTGCCAGGAGGTTGTGTAATCACCGGAGTTTGTTTGTCTGTCTGTCCGTCTGTGTGAGTGTGTGTGTGTGTTTGCTGTTAACAGCATAACTCAAAAAGTTGTGGACGGATTTTCACCAAATTTTTACAGAATGTCCGGAAGGCCAAAGGTAACAATCGATTAGATTTTGGAGGTGATCCGGATCACCGTCTGGATCCAGGATTTTTTTGAAGGACTTTGTACATCTGTCAATTGGACAGACAGAGGTCGCTGCAACGATCCCGGGCGACGGCCGAATCCCCCGCGGCCGCTTCGGGCTGCCCGGGCAAGTCGGGACCGACGAAACGAAGCGGCGGCGACGCGTACGGTACGGTCACGCGCGCGCAACGGTACGTGCGTGCGGCGGCGCCGCCTGCAAAACACTGTGCTGTTATACACTGTACATGCATGTTATGCTTTCTGCACAAACTGTTGAAACTCAATACAATCCATGACTTTTTGAGTTATGCCATTAACAGACAGACAGACAGATACATGGCCTGGCGGAGGTCTGCGCTCTCCGAGTGCTTTTCTAGTTTCCTTCTTTTTCCTTTTCTTATTAGCTACAGAGACATAAGTCCCAGCTTTGCAGACTGTACATTCTGCCTCCCATTTGACACGACCCGGACGAAAACAGGGGTACTTTTTTCGCATTTCATCAGTGAAATGACATTTGCGTTTCGGTATTTTCTTTCAGTTCGAGAGTTCTCTCGCAGTGTGCCTACCTGCCTGTCAGCCTGCGAGGAGTGAGTGAGTGTGGAGCGCCTCTGTACTGCTTTGTGATCCGGGGTTCAGCTCAAACTCCGCCTCTCAGAGCGTGTTTCCAAAAAACCATTCAACGTGAATGACAAATACACTGGTCTGTGACGCGCTCAAGCTAGGCAAGATCAAAAACCCGGACATTTGAAGGACTTTATAAACGCCGGCCGGACAGGCCGGACAGCCTCTCAAAAGAGGACATGTCCGGGCAAAAGAGGACGTATGGTCACCCTAGTTAAGTGTCTTCAGATGTCATTTGGGGTGCTCTCTATCTCAGGCAAGGCATCAGTTCTTCAATGCTGCAGGAAACACTGACGTTCTCTGTGTTTGTTTGTTTTCCAAGCAGAACGGAACAGATGGACAAAACTCTCAGACTTGTCAGCACTCTGCCAATGGTGAACAGTGCTGCTTTGACCAGTCTGGACCAACGTCCAATCAACAAGGAACCCTACAACGACACCATCGTATGCACACTGGACACAGACTGAACCCCTGCCAAGAAGATTTCTCCATGCAGGATTCAGTAGAAGTTCATGAAGTCCTCCACAAACTTAAAGTCCTTGAGATCCGGCTTCACAGAATTCAGGTCTAATTTCTTGTTTTACTGTCTTCGTTGCTTCGTTGCAAAATCCATTAAGAGGAAAGCTGTCGTTAACAGATGTGACTGGTAAATTAATTAAACCATTCAAAGTGGTTACTCATTTAAATGAATTATCAGTGGCAGAGGGATAGACGTGTGGATGGAGGCAGTGAGCAGCAGGTAGAATTTCCTCAATTACCACCCTTTAAGCTGCGGTCAATTTTCCCCTGAAATTTCTACTGAAGATGTACAGAAAGTAAATTGAATGCTGTTCTTGAACTGTTTGGAGTACAGGCATGGTTGGGGTCTCCTTTAAAAGCTGACAACCTGAATTTTCACCCAGTGCAGTCAGAATTACTCTAGGTGCTACTGACAGAGTTATTTATGTTGGAACACACTGAATTAGGATGAATTTTATTCACGCCTAAATTTTTTCCCTAATAAAACACCTGAAAATTAGTGTGGCAGCACTGTGACAGCTTGAAACACAACAAGGCAACAGCCTGGGGTCTTACATAGTTCAGGACAAAATTTCAGAGCAATACTACAAGAAATGAGTGTTTCACACGTTTTTGTACTAATATGCCCAATTATGTCAATTTTGGACACCCTATGTACACCCTGTGCAAAAATGGTATATGTTCGTTTATCAGCCCTTTTTCACATTATTTTCACTCCAAAAACTCATAAAGAACTCAAAAAATCACTTCAGATAAGCTTCAGTGTGGATCTTGATCTGAATCAGAGGCACAGACGGAGACAGAAAAGCTGCAGCTCCTGGCCGCAGCAGGAGAGCAGGAGGTGTGAAAAATCACACAGAGCCGCTAAAACCCGCCTCTCGGCTATTCAGCAAGCTCATTGGCTACATGCCCTGTCCGTCAAACGTTTCCTCCGACGTGATTTGCTCAGAATTTACTGATGAGATGAGGGTCACCAGATCCATCGTTGGCTGTTTAGGCTTCGGAGGCAGCGATGAGTCACTTGATTGGTTGAAATGCGGTTGGAATCGAAAGCAGAGGCTTCAGTCGCCATTTTCAGACCGAGACCGTGTGGATTTCTGAATGCTTCATAAAATTATGGATAAAAATGCAGTGAATTATGGAACACGCGGCTCCACCATGCGCCACGTGGACGCGCACGGAGCCGAGCTATTTGTGGATTATTTACTTATTTCTAGACATGTTTTGGAGAAAATATGATACTTGCTAGTATTGTCTGGATGACTACTCTTGGATTATGGCCGGTTTTGTGGATTATTTTCATCGTTGACCGGTAAAAGACCATCCAAAGGTAAGTTATGCCCTTTATGTGTCCTTTAAATTTTTGTTGTTTGTTTTAGAAATGTGTTTATATTACCCGCTGTGGTAATCACATCTGAAAGTGGTTTATACCGGCGGATTCATGAGACTCTAAGCTTTCCATGCATGTATAGTGTTTCTATCATCGCGTTTGAAGCTAAAAATGCTTTTGCCGTTAAACTTCAGCAGGCCATTTTGGGCCCGAATACGGGCCCGTGCGGGTTAAGTGGTTGTTCCTCAGATCCCTCTGGGCTGCAGGAACCCGTTAGATGCAGAGCTGGTGCAGTGATTCTCTGATGGTTTATCATAATTAATTTAGGAGATTACTGACCGTAGGTATCTATCTATCCATCTATAATCTATCTATAGGAATCTCTAATATTGAACAAGTAGATCAACTAATCTCAGATTACGTGTGAGTTGAAATAAAAAAACATGAAGTGTTCTATGAAAAGTCCAATCTTTGAAAGCTGACATGTCGTTTAGAATCATTTCTTTGTAAATTAGCTTCATCCAGTCATTACCATGACATTGGCATCATGGAACCATGACCACATATATGTGTCTGGAGATAGTGGCATTTTTATAACGCCACATTTTCATGCTTTGACAGATACAGTGAGGAAAAAAGTTTTCAGACACCCTGAAAATTTTTACACAATCTTAAATATCATCATGAAATATTTGTTAGTCTTTTTGTGTGTTTCTAAGGGTGTGGCTGCATCAGACAGACACAAATACAAATGATATATTTTTTTGTTTGTTGTTTACAAGAAAAACTAACAAAACTAAATTCTACCAAATTTCTCGTTTTATGGAACCAGTCAATTTTCAGTTTTTAATGTCTTTTTTAGGATGTGTTTAGTTTTATGATTGTACTAAAATAAATGACTCTAGAAGACCTCAAAGTGATTCTTAATGCAGTATTTCACAAAGGTATGGGATGTCCAAAAACTTTTTTCCACTGCTGTATTTAACAACAATCTGATCTGCTGATGTTAGCAAGACAAACAAGTGAAGGTTTCAGGCTTTTATCTAGAATTGTTCTTGAGATATTCATCTTCAAACAGCCTCAAATTTCAATGTGAGAAAAGAAAAACGAGTGAAACTGGGTCTACAGTCCACTGAAAAACCTCTAAGAAAGTATCTGACATATTGGGTGATGTGTATGACCCAGCACCCACAGCTGGTTGGGTGTCATGTGGCTCTGCGTTCTGATTGGATGATTGTCCAACCACTGCCACAAGTATGAAGGTCATCCTGCAGGCGTGGCAGGAACACGGAGTGGAAACACAATAGATGTGTTCATCTGGCCATGCTGAGGGAACCCTCTGCTTCAAGCTAGTGGAGAACATCATAGTAGGTAGAGTCCCTATATTATCAGAGTATCGACATGACGGGTCCAAAAAATTTTGGTCACGTGATCAATATGCGCCATTTTGCTTCCTATTCATGAACGCCGGGTTTTCTGTTAACGTTGTTTACACTGCAGAGAGTAATTCTAGGTCCTTTTTCGCTTCTTAAATACCTGAAAAATGACAGGCTGTTGTGCCTTTGGGTGCACAAATCGATCGTAGAAGGGATTCCACATGTTTAGATTTCCCAGTAATAGTCAAAGAAGGAAACTGTGGGAAAATAAAGTCCGGAGAGTGGGATGGAAACCGACTTCATCGTTTTTGTGCCAGGTTAGTCCCATGTATGTACTTTCATGTTATGGTGTATGGGTGAATGACAGATAGAAAAGTTTGATGTGATTTTAGGCAGTTGTGGTTATTTTGACTTTGACCATATTCATGCATGGAGATGTGTTACTGGTGACTGTTGGGTACCGTAACCCGTTAAACCTCCGTATTCGGGCTGTCTTGAGATGTGCAAACGTATTTTGCTAAATTGACCGAAGCTGCAAACTCGATGACAGAAACATTATACACCCATGGAAAGCTTAGATTCTCATGAATCCACCGGTATAAACCACTTTCAAATGTGATTACCACAGCGGGTAATATAAACACATTTGTCCAACAAATAACATAAACAGCAAAACTCACCTTTGAATCCTCATAACTAGTCACAGATGAAAATATTCCACTAAAAACGGCCATAATCCAACCTTGGACATCCAGAAAAAAAAAGCCAGTAATATATTTTGTCCAAAACATGTCTTCAAATCAGTAAACAATCCACAAGTAGCAAGTTTTTGTGAATGTGCACCTCGCGCTGCGCGTCCCATATTGAGTGAATAGAAACAAAATGGCTTCAAATCCCCAGTTGTCGCTGCTCTGATAATACAGGGGCTCTAATAGTAGGTGCTGGTTACTGCCCCCTACAGGTCTCTACACAGTCCTTAATCCTGGAGAATTAGAAAATGACTAAAAAATATATTTTAACTTTATACAATAAAAAATTAACTTACACTCAACTTCTCACATGACTAATTAACCCTGTCCTGTGGGTCAAAATGGACTCGTTTTAAAGTTTGAAAATGTGGGAATAAATATTTTCACAGTGAAACTTCTGATGGCCACGTTTTCAACATTTTTGGGAAATCTTTGAACATTTTTAGGTGGAAATAAAAACTTAAAAATATTTCTAAAGAACATTCACAAAAAAATCAACCAAAATCCAGTGAAATTAACTGGATTGTTGATGATGTTTTTAAAGAAAATATTAGAAGTTTTACTGAAATGTATATAATCACTTTAGATATTTTTAGGATTTTTTGGTAAGATTTTTACTATTTTTTTTTGGAAAATAGTTATAACAATTTTCTTGCCAAATTTGGGTGATTTTTTTGAAAAGAAAACTTTTATGAAATTACTGGAATTTTCTTCCTGAAGGTTTTACAAATTTTCAGAAATTTGGGGAATTTTTTTATTTTTTTAGACAAGGAAACAATGTTTTTTGTGCCTGTAAAATGAGGACAACAGGAGGGTTAAAACATTAAAAGGCAACATCATTAAGGTTTCTTTTATCAAACGTTTTTCATCAACAAGTACACAAAATAGATTAAAAATATAATCTAACATATTTACTGATTAAAAACTTTGAATTTCTTCTTTATGTTGTTCTTCTGCATAACTCACTATTTCAAACTGGCTCATGTTACTTCCATGTGATCTGCCATTAAAACGGCCACATTCTACCATAAACACTGTAAATAATAACACGCCTGCTCAAAGTTAAAGGCCAACATACGACCCAAACATGACATGGATTTGGTGCCACTTTCAACTAAGATGATCTCTTCTGTTAAACAAAGCGTTGATTGTGAATCTTTTTTCCAGATATGAAGCTGCTCCTTCCAGGTCCACAGACAGTAAACAAAACAAAGCTCTCTGTAAAAACCCTCAGAATGTTGAATAGAATAAATGTGGACAGTTTCATGACTGTAAGAGAAGATTTCTGGATCATTTTGTGTCTCATTTGTGTCATTATGTGTTTTGTTTTGTTCAGTTTACGTCTTTCTGTCTGGTTTTAAACAGTTTGCATCTTTTCATGTTATTTTTTCTTCCATTTTGGTCATTTTGTGCCTTTATTTTGACCAATATGTGTCTCATTATGATCACTTTGTGTGTTTTTAAGTTTATTTCTGTTTAAAATTGTTCATCTTGTTAGTTCTTTTGGTCAGTTCACGTCTATTTCATCATTCTGTGACTCAGTGGCCATTTCTGTTTCAGTTTTCATCTCATTTTTGCTCTGAATTGCTCATTTTATCTCATTTTGGTCATTTTCCATCACTTTAAAGTTGTTTTTGTTCAATTTTGGTCATTTTGCATCTTATTGGATCATTTTGGTCATTTTGTGTCAGAATGTGTTTAATTTTGATCAGTTTACATCTTTTGGTCCGTTTTTAAACATGTTGCATCTTTTCGTGTTTTTTTTGTGGTAATTTTTATTTTTTTTTCATCAAGTTTTGGTCATTTATGTGTCTAATTCAGGTAATGTTCCTTCTCTTTATGTTGTGTTTTTGTACCATTTTGGTCATTTAAAGTTTTTTGTTCCATTGTGGACATTTTGTGTCTCATTTAGATCATTTTTTTGTGTCATTTTGGACATTTTGCATCAGTTTAAGGTTTTTCTGTTTCATTTTATGTCTCATTTTGTGCATTTCAGTCTGTTTTTAGGGAAAAAGTGTCATAAATCAGACTGTCAATGATATGTGAACAAACCTTTCTGTAAAAACTTTCAGAATGTTGAATAGAATAAATGTGGACTGACTAGGTAACCTTACAGAACCTTTACTGTTGTGATGTACGCATTAACCTGACTTTATGCACTCCAAGGCGCGGGGGAGGGGTGAAATTACGAATTATGGAATGTGAATATAATAATAACGATAATAATAATGATAAAATATTAAATAAATAAAATAAAACCCTTCCCCCCCGCTGTATGTCTCACACACACACACACACACACACACAAAGGCATGTTCGCCTGTGGGGGAGAAAGCACAAAATTTAAATTTGAATCTCACCTTTTGGTTTTTAAGAACACATTTGCTTCTGTTACATACCAGCATCTGGCTCTGAAAGACTGCTGAGAGTTTGTCTTTGCTTCTTTAACCCTCTAAGACCAAAAAATAAAGACAACTTAAAAAGTTTCTATAAATAAATAATGTACGGAGGCTGTATTTTTGCAGCAGTGGGTTTTACAGGGTTAAAAAGATATTTCTGTATTGAAATCACAATTATTTAGATGTCAGTTGTTCTCCAGCTGCTTAAATATATAGTTTGTTAAATTATGCTCCATAAACCAGCTCTAAATGAGGTCAACTTAAGCCTCTAAGACCAAAAAATAAAGAAAACTTAAAAACATACACATGTGAGAAAGAATTGATATAGGAAAAAATAAAATTAAGTAAAACAAAAAGTTTCTCTAAATAATGTAAGGAGGCTGTATTTTTGCAGCAGTAACAGTAACAGTTTCTACCCCACAGCAATAACTACCCTCAATGCCTTAAGGAATGTCTGATTGAGTATTTATTTATTGTTTTTCTATTTATTAACTTGTGTTGTCTTTTTTAATGATGCTCTGACTGTCTGGTACTTTTAAATGTTGTTGTACTGGTTACAATGACAATAAAGGACTATTCTATTCAGTGGGTTTTACAGGATTAAAAGGTATTTCTGTATTGAAATCACAATTATTTGGATATCAGTTGTTCTACAGATATATAGTTTGTTAAATTAGGCTCCATAAACCCAGCTCAACAAAAGAAAAAGTTAGAACTTGCTCGCACAAGCACAGGCATGTCGAAACATGTCTGAGCTCAACAAAAGAAAAAGTTAAGAGTTCGCACACACAAGCTCAGGCATGTCTGAGCTCAACAAAAGCACAGTAGCCAATTATGTTTATTCCACCTGATTAACATCCCTGTGAAACAAGCAGAGGACACCTTTTTTATGGAAAGGCTACTTCATGTGACACAGCTGACCCAGACCCCAGTACCTTACAACGGACTCTGTCGCTCCTGTTCTATTACAGACGATGACTTCATTTAACGGTAGGCATGCAGATGTACCTTTTACATATATATTATACTGCATGTATTCTGTGTGTACAACGAGATTAAGCAATCAGATGAAACAAAATCAGATGATATTACTAATGGCACAGCAAGAAACCAGCAAATATAGAAGAAAAATCTCATGTACAACTGTAGAAACCTTTATAGATGCTTATTTGTTCTACTAAAGGTTGTAAATAACACAAAATAATAATATATTTGGTGTAAACATCACTTTTTTATAAATGTAAAATTGTGTTTTTGCTGATATATTGTTTGAAAAATGAAATATTAATGACAAAAAATGACTGTTATTGGCAGCAAGTAAAAGAAGGCCTCACAAGAAAATAGTTCAAAGTAGAAATAGATAAATAGATTGATTTAACACGAGGCGCTTATCAGTATAAGTAGACTATAAAACCCATAAACTCCCATTTTACTGGAACTTATGTGGTATCAGATACAAGCGGTTCTCTTATTTACTTTTATTTCTATTCCTTTTTTTAAATACACAAATGAATTACAAAGAAAAAAACAGCAGTTTAGCTGCACATTTCTGCACATGTATGACAACATAATAATGTAAAATAGTGCAGAAATTACATAGAAGGTGCAGTTTGTATGTAAACGTGTAGTTTCAGTAAATAAATACAAAGTGCATGAGGAAGTAGGTGCAGATATTTCCAGATTCTGTAAATTCAAAAGTGAGTAAATGATATTAAATTTAAGTACTACTTTGTATTTTATCAGATCTGAAGCATCTACTGGGTTTAAAATCCAGTTTTTCAGTTAGTTTGAAGTCACTGAATAAATATTTATTGCAGTAAAACCATTTAAAGATGACTTAGAGGAAGAATTCACCCGTTTTAGACAAGAAAAGCAAACAAAAGTGCATTTTTTACAGTTAAACAGATCATTTTGGGGTTTGTTTTGAGGTTTTTATCTGCATCCCAATAGAAATAATTCAGTTTCTGCTACTCACAGCTTTTTCCAGAGGTATTTTTCTATTACTGTTAGGAATCTACAACAAAATCTGACTTTTCTGTGTGTGCTGCTGTTTATTTCCACTAATTCGGACAGTGTGTCTGTAAATAAATGTGGCTGTTGAATACAAAATAAATTCCCCATGGAGGCAGAAATGTAACACATATCTCCAAATAAAACCAAAACCACATATGTAAATGCTCAGAAAATACAGTTTTATATCATTTATGTGATGCAGAACTTCTCGTTTTCCATCCTAAAGCCGACATGTTTGTATAAATGTCAGATTTTAGTGGTGAGTCGGTCATGAGGCGGTGCAGCCTTCCCTCCATCAGTGGATGCTGATGTGAGGTGAATCCACATTTAGATCTTCATATGTGTCTGTTTGAGTAATTATTAAACCTCCGTCTAGTTTCCTGTGAACATACGTATGGGAGAAACGGACTTTATCAGAGAGGGAATGGAACAATCTCTTCCTGTAGAGTCACACTTGAAACCAATCCTCCATCTGTGACTCTGAGTGGCTCCAATTTGTTCCTTCACTCCTTTGTTCGTCCGTTGGGGAAGCTTCACGTCGTCTTTCTGGATTGTTTTTTGTTTTTTCTCTCCTTCAGTTCGACTCGTGTCCCCGTCAGAGAGGACCAGGTCCAGCATCTGGAGCTGGCTCAGGATCTCGCTCGCATCTTCAACCACCGATTCTGAGACTTTTTCCCTGAACCTGGAGCTCTGCTGAGCAAGAAAACACAAACACACACTCACATTCAGTAGGATTTAGCTGGTTTTAGGGTGTAACTGGTGGAAAATAGTGATTATTGTTACATAGAATCACAGATGATGAAAAATAAAGAGAAAATGTGATGTTTTTCTCCACTTTATATGGTTTTAATTGAAACGGAGTCCAAAGTGACGTCTGATATCTAATTATAGCTGCAAAACTCTGCAGCTTCATGTTTTTATGCATAAATTGTGAGTTTCGTTGAGTAAAAGTGGGAAACAACTCAATAAAACTTCATCTTGGTGCATTAAACTTCTTTCAAACACACATTTAAGACGTTTCTTCAGTATTAGCAGATGTTCAAATGAAAATTTAACAGCGAGAGTTTATTCAGTGTAATTACAGTAATGAGTGTTTTTTTCTCCATTTTATATGATTGTAATTGGAAATGCTCAGTCAGTTAATCCAAAAATACACAAGATCATCACTTGCAGTTTTACTGATATATATGTAATCACTTTAGATATTTTTAGGATTTTTTTGGGAGATTTTTCTCATTTTTGAAAATATTTACAAAAAAATTTTTTTTTTTCCAAATTCTGGGACTTTGAAATAAAACTTTCAAGGAATTATTGGAATTTTCCTCTTGCAAAGTTTTGCAAATCTATAAGTTACTTACAACTTCACTAAAAAGGGATTTTTCTCTGCAATCATTTCAAAGGTTTAATTTCAAGAAATGTTCAAATGCTCCTACAGATTTACCTGCTGTTTCTGGATATACAATAGTAGTCTATTTGAGGCGTATACAGTATAGTGAAATATCGGTCAGAAGAATCAACCATCAAGCAGTACCTTTACATGCTTTAACTACATGATTGCTGCTAATAATTATGTGCATTTTCTTATCCCTTTGACGCACAACAGGGGTCAAGAGACACCCATTTTGCATTAAAAGGTTACATTGGGTTTTTAAGCATTTTTTTTTAGAAATCATACAGATTGAAGTGTTTTTACTTTACTGTATTGGTACTTTTGCTGAAGCAAAAGATCTGAATATTTTTCCACCAATGCATTTAAGTCAAAATCGTAAATCCTGATCATATATGTTGCTTGAAGGAAGTTGAGGATCTCCATAGTTTATTCATAGTCTTGGTGCCGCGTATGTCGGTATTCATTTTTGTGCCAATCCATCTATTTGTAGATATATTTGAATGTATAACCAACAGGTTTGACTTCATCTTCTGGACACAGTGAATATCTGCACCAAATTCCACGACTAAATCCAATATATTTGACCTGTTTTCACTGTTTCCATGCTTACATTAGCAGTAAACAAAAGTAAAGGCGAGTATGTCAACCACAATTTCATTAGTTTGGTCACAAGACTCAAGTACTGGAGAAATAGGAATTTTTACCTGCTGGTGGTGCTAAATGAAAAGTTCATCATCTCTTTCGGTTGGTGAGTTGACATCTTAAACTCAACCGTAAGTGTCTAATGTTAAAGTTTGGAAGATGGAAACTCAGTGGGACTATCAACTAACTTCCTAGTTTATCCTCAATTCTGCAAGCTTGCCATCTTCAAATAGGTCTTTTTTCTACATCATCCATGTGAAAACCAAAAACTTATTGATTTCCTGTCATATGTAGGGCTGCAACTAACAACTGTTTTCATTGTTGCATAATTTGCTGATTGTTTTCACAATCAGTCATTCATTGTTTGGACTATAATGTGTCAGAAAATGGTGAAATATATCAGTCAGTGTTTCCCAAAACCCAAATGTCGTCCTTGAATATCTTTTGTCCACAACCAAAAGCTATTCACCTTACTCTCATAGAGAAGTAGAGCAACCGCAAAATATGTTATTTTTAAATGAAAAAATACGGAAACCAGTTAACTGACCATTTATATAGTTGGAGATTCATTTAATAGTTGACAGGTAATTGATTATTTGTTGCTGTTTGGTTTGTTTTTGCCTTAAAACTCAGTAGAATTTGCTATCTGGAGACAGTTAGTCTGTACAATAAATTTCAAAAATCACGGCAGTCCATCCAGTGGTTGGAATCACGCCACCATTGTGGCTAATAACCAACACTGACCATAACCAGACAGAAAAACCTCTGTTCAATACCCACAGAGAGAAACCTGAACAAAAGTGGGTGACTCTAACCAACCAGGCAATAGTCTTAGTACTATACTCAAATGATGTTGGACAATATGTTTTTACTGTTTATTATACTTTATTCATTCATTTAACTGAATTTTGCCTCTAGGCACTGGGTTTAAAAGTTGTTTTAAAAGCTTTCCAGTAGAAAGTTCAACCCTCATTCTGTTTTTGGTCTGATTTGTATTTTCGTGTATACAATAGTTCAAATATTTTAAGTGTAGCATACAAGGGGTAAGTTGCAGCTGTAGTTAAAAAAAATATATTATGACTTGCAATTGCTCAACTTTCAGCTCATTGTTTTGATTCAGTCTCACCAGTCTTATTTGTAGGACTAGCTAGAAGCTGTTTTGAGGGAAAAGTAGCAGTCAGACAAAGTTAGACATTCACCATTTACCAGCTTTAACACACTGCTTTTTCCCCCTCAGAAGATTGTACAGAAAAAATGGAGCAAAAAGAAGGGTGAGTTTTGGGCTAGAATGAATTATTTGGACAGAAATTCCACTCCAAACTAATGCCAATGCTGCACAATCAGCTGGATTTTGAACAAAAAGCTAGTATCTGCTATCAAGTTGAGAACTAATGTTTCTACTGCACCCAAGTGGCAGAAAAAATATGCAGGTTTTCAAAAACTCGGTGTTAAAGAAAACTTATTCAGGTCATTAAACTCCCCATAATCAAAATTCTTTTGGGATGACCAAGATACTGATGGCAAGTCGGTCCTCAAAATAAAGTAATTAAAAATTGTGTAATTATGTAGCAAAATCTTAAAATAATGAAGATAACAGCAAACATGTAAAAATAATTGCTGATTTTAGATGCAGTAATTAGTTTTTGGAAGGTTAACATGTAAATTAATATATTATTTCTGTAACTGTATTTGTTATCTGTTATTTAACAACACTGGGAAAATCTGTAAAACAGTAAATTTCTCAAAATATGACAAATAAAAAGGTTTTTTTTTACAGTATAAATAAAAGTAGCACTACATCAATGTGAAACTGCTCCTAAAAGACAATGTGTAGTTTTTACATAAATAGAATTACAAATGCATTTATATGTAATATAACGCATGTTAAAGTTAAAGTACTAATTTTACATGAGAATAACTTTTGTCAAGTGGTATATTTTAATCTACTGATGTGCTTGCTATGTGCTCACAGAGTTAATTTTATTAGTTTACATTCTGCTGGATGGTTAAATCTGTAGAATGCATCATACTACATGAGTTGTTTTTCAAACCTATAGCTCTTTAAAGTTACATGTAATCATATAATCATTTCTAATTTATCACCTGTAAACAGCAATATAAACATGATATAGAACATTTGTCTGTATAAAGGCAATTTTAAGAGTTAAAACTTATGCCCCTAAGACATTGTATTTTCAATTTCAACTAATTTTTGTCTTTATTTTCCTGATTATGTATGTATGTATGTATGTATGTATTATGGTATGTATGTATGTGGTCATTAACGCCTCAAGTTGTTACAAATGGATCAATATCCATCAGACATCTAGTCAAAGCTACATTCCAGTGTTTGTTCAAAATCCAGCTGATTGTGCAGCATTGGCATTAGTTTGGAGTGGAATTTCTGTCCAAATAATTCATTCTAGCCCAAAACTCACCCTTCTTTTTGCTCCATTTTTTCTGTACAATCTTCTGAGGGGGAAAAAGCAGTGTGTTAAAGCTGGTAAATGGTGAATGTCTAACTTTGTCTGACTGCTACTTTTCCCTCAAAACAGCTTCTAGCTAGTCCTACAAATAAGACTGGTGAGACTGAATCAAATCAATGAGCTGAAAGTTGAGCAATTGCAAGTCATAATACCGTATTTTCACGACCAAAAGGCGCACTGTACCAAAAGGCGCAGTCTCAGTTATGTGTGCCATTACTGTATTTAACACACACATAAGGCGCACCTGATTATATGGCGAGGGTTTTATATACAATCCACGTCGGCCTTACAACAACAACACACACACAAGCATACAAGTGTGCGAATTTAAAAATAGAGCGGGAGCAAAACTGAGTTTGGTTGTGCTTTATTTAAGTATTGATTACAAAGTACTAACATTTTTTAAATCATCAATAGTCGCGGGCATGGTAAAACACAGATAAAACAAGCACACAAGTGTGCGTATTTAAAAATAGAGCGGGAGCAAAACTGAGTTTGGTATTCACTTTTTTTTTTTTTTAACCGGTAATCGTCATCAATCAAACCCATGGAAGTCCTCATCCTCTGTTTCTGAATTGAACAGCTGCGCTAAACCTCCATCAAACATGCCAGGTTCACTTTCTTCACTGTCAGAGTCACTTTCCGTGCCGTGCGGCGCCTCGGAAATGATGCCGGCTTTTGCGAAAGCTCGAACAACAGTGCCAGCAGACACGTTAGCCCAAGCATCTACAATCCATTGGCAAATTGTGGCGTAACTCGCCCGGCGCTGCCTTCCACTCTTAGTGAAACTGTGGTCTCCATCGGTCATCCATCGCTCCCACGCCGCTCGCAGCCTTACTTTGAACGGCCGGTTCACACCGATGTCCAGCGGTTGGAGTTCCTTTGTCAGGCCTCCCGGAATGAAGGCAAGCTCAGAGTTCATTTGCTTCACTTGTTTTTTCACATCGGCTGTGAGATGGGCACGCATAGAGTCACAGATCAACAGCGATGGTGATGCGTGGAAAAAACCACCTGGTCTACGTCCGCCTTACAACAACACACACAGGACGCACTGCACCATAGGGCGCGCCGCACAATTTGAAGAAAATCAAAGACTTTTATGTGCGCCTTATAGTCGTGAAAATACGGTATATATTTTTTAACTACAGCTGCAACTTACCCCTTGTATGCTACACTTAAAATATTTGAACTATTGTATACACAAAAATACAAATCAGACCAAAAACAGAATGAGGGTTGAACTTTCTACTGGAAAGCTTTTAAAACAACTTTTAAACCCAGTGCCTAGAGGCAAAATTCAGTTAAATGAATGAATAAAGTATAATAAACAGTAAAAACATATTGTCCAACATCATTTGAGTATAGTACTAAGACTGTGAAGTCAAACTTGAATGTGTGGGTGTGGCTGTTGGTGTCAGTGGTGATTGACAGCTCATGGGCACAGGTGGGTTGATCACCTCATAGTGCAGCTTCATTTCACAGGTGTTAAGTGTTGGTTGATTAGTGGCACAAAGAAACAGCACTCAGAGTCACGAAGCCTGCTAAGCCTGCTGAGAGTCCGGAGAGGCAGCCGGTAAGAGTTTAATCACTCTTTTAGCAAGTTGGGTTTTTCGGTGTGAAGCTGAGGTTGGTGTGTTAGTTTTTTGATTTGTGTGAGTGTTTAAATGTTTGTGGCACACAGGATCTGCTTGTGAATGAATGGATTTGTGGTTTTGTCTCGTAGTTCTTGCTATGCACAGTGGATGGATTGAGATTTTAGATTGGAGTTTATGCGCAGATGTAAATTTAAATGTCAGTTGGTCGCTGTGGAAGTCGTGTTTGAATGGTAGTTTAAAATATTTTTGCTGAGATGATTATCTTTATTTAAAATGAAATTTGTGTATTTAACATGGTGAAATGTTGTATTGTTTGCATGTTTTATTCTGTTGGTTTTTGTTTACGCATGTGCTTTTGTGTTTCTTCAGGTTTTTCACCTGAGCGGCCCATAAGCAGCCATAGTTAAATGAAATGAAATATTTTTAAAATTCCAATAAAAGAAGAAAAAAAATGCAAAAGACTGCCGGCCCTGAGTGAATTCCTGCATGACCCCGGACCCTTAAAATAAAGCTTCCTTTTTCAAGTTAGGAAGAGCAGGCTGGAGAGAACTAACTTGACAAAGACTATTGCCTGGTTGGTTGGAGTCACCCACTTTTGTTCAGGTTTCTCTCTGTGGGTATTGAACAGAGGTTTTTCTGTCTGGTTATGGTCAGTGTTGGTTATTAGCCACAATAGTGGCGTGATTCCAACCACTGGATGGACTGCCGTGATTTTTAAAATTTATTGTACAGACATTAACTGTCTCCAGATAGCAAATTCTACTGAGTTTTAAGGCAAAAACAAACCAAACAGCAACAAATAATCAATTACCTGTCAACTATTAAATGAATCTCCAACTATATAAATGGTCAGTTAACTGGTTTCCGTATTTTTTCATTTAAAAATAACATATTTTGCGGTTTCTCTACTTCTCTATGAGAGTAAGGTGAATAGCTTTTGGTTGTGGACAAAAGATATTCAAGGACGACATTTTGGTTTTGGGAAACACTGACTGATATATTTCACCATTTTCTGACACATTATAGTCCAAACAATGAATGACTGATTGTGAAAACAATCAGCAAATTATGCAACAATGAAAACAGTTGTTAGTTGCAGCCCTACATATGACAGGAAATCAATAAGTTTTTGGTTTTCACATGGATGATGGAGGAAAAAAGACCTATTTGAAGATGGCAAGCTTGCAGAATTGAGGATAAACTAGGAAGTTAGTTGATAGTCCCACTGAGTTTCCATCTTCCAAACTTTAACATTAGACACTTACGGTTGAGTTTAAGATGTCAACTCACCAACCGAAAGAGATGATGAACTTTTCATTTAGCACCACCAGCAGGTAAAAATTCCTATTTCTCCAGTACTTGAGTCTTGTGACCAAACTAACGAAACTGTGGTTGACATACTCGCCTTTACTTTTGTTTACTGCTAATGTAAGCATGGAAACAGTGAAAACAGGTCAAATATATTGGATTTAGTCGTGGAATTTGGTACAGATATTCATTGTGTCCAGAAGATGAAGTCAAACCTGTTGGTTATACATTCAAATATATCTACAAATAGATGGATTGGCACAAAAATGAATACCGACATACGCGGCACCAAGACTATGAATAAACTATGGAGATCCTCAACTTCCTTCAAGCAACATATATGATCAGGATTTACGATTTTGACTTAAATGCATTGGTGGAAAAATATTCAGATCTTTTGCTTCAGCAAAAGTACCAATACAGTAAAGTAAAAACACTTCAATCTGTATGATTTCTAAAAAAAAATGCTTAAAAACCCAATGTAACCTTTTAATGCAAAATGGGTGTCTCTTGACCCCTGTTGTGCGTCAAAGGGATAAGAAAATGCACATAATTATTAGCAGCAATCATGTAGTTAAAGCATGTAAAGGTACTGCTTGATGGTTGATTCTTCTGACCGATATTTCACTATACTGTATACGCCTTAAATAGACTACTATTGTATATCCAGAAACAGCAGGTAAATCTGTAGGAGCATTTGAACATTTCTTGAAATTAAACCTTTGAAATGATTGCAGAGAAAAATCCCTTTTTAGTGAAGTTGTAAGCAACTTATAGATTTGCAAAACTTTGCAAGAGGAAAATTCCAATAATTCCTTAAAAGTTTTATTTCAAAAAGTCCCAGAATTTGGAAAAAAAAAAAATTTTTGTAAATATTTTCAAAAATGAGAAAAATCTCCCCAAAAAAATCCTAAAAATATCTAAAGTGATTACATATATATCAGTAAAACATCTGTTTTCTTTAAGCATAAAGCAGCAGAGCTTTGGCTCCTGTTGCTGGATACCTGCGGCTGATAATCTTTAGTTTTTATGCATTAGCTGATTCAACATTTAAAATTAAAATCATACAAAGTGGAGCAAAACATTGAATATCACTACATGTAAATTTCAAGAATAAAATCTTACTCAAGTTTAAATTCTCATTTAAACAGCTGCTACTGCTAAATAATTGTCTTCAATGTGTGTTTTGAAAGAGTTTAACGGGTCAAGACGGAGTTTTCTTGAGGTTTTTCAAACATTTACTCAACAAAACTGACAATTTACGCATAAAAACAGAAAGCAGCAGAGATTCCACTCCTATTATTGGACATTAGACGTCTACGGGAACCGATAATCTTTAGTTTTTTTGAATTAATTCATGTTTAAGGCAGAGAAGAATGACACATCTGTCTTTATAAATGACAGATTATCTGTCAGCTGAAAATAAAAGATACATGTTTATAGAAAGTTAAGTCACATGTTTATGCTCTAAGACACACAAATGAAGTGTCATCTCTCAATTCTTATCTAAACAGCTGCTAATAGTTAAATGTTATTAAAATATTATTAGTTTTTTTGAGGTTTTTGTAACTTTTACTAAACAAAAAGTGAAGTCTTGCGCACGAAAACATAAAGCTGTAGAGTTTTGGCTCCTATAACTTCTTTCCTCCATTTCATAAAAGTCTGCAAATAATATAAAATAGAGAAAAACATTCAATGTTACTAGAATTTCCAAAAATAAAGTCTTTCTTAAGTGTAAATTGTCGTTGAAGCAGATGCTAATGCAGCAGAAATGTCTTAAATGTGTGTTTTAAAGAAGGAGTTTTCTTGAAGTTCTTGCCACTTTCACGAAATAAAACTCCTTGGTTCCTATTATTGGATATCAGACATCAACTGCAAGTGATGATCTTGTGTATTTTTGGATTAACTGATTGAGCATTTCCAATTACAATCATATAAAATGGAGAAAAAAACACTCAATATTACTGTAATTACAGTGAATAAACTCTCTCTCGCTGTTAAATTTTCATTTGAACATCTGCTAATACTGAAGAAACATCTTAAATGTGTGTTTGAAAGAAGTTTAATGCACCAAGATGAAGTTTTATTGAGTTGTTTCCCACTTTTTACTCAACGAAGCTCACAATTTACGCATAAAAACATGAAGCTGCAGAGTTTTGCAGCTATAATTAGATATCAGACGTCACTTTGGACTCCGTTTCAATTAAAACCATATAAAGTGGAGAAAAACATCACATTTTCTCTTTATTTTTCATCCTCTGTGATTCTATGTAACAATAATCACTATTTTCCAGCAGTTACACCCTAAAACCAGCTAAATCCTACTGAATGTGAGTCTGTGTTTGTGTTTTCTCAGTCAGCAGAGCTCCAACTTCAGGGAAAAAGTCTCCGAATCGGCGGTTGAAGATGTGAGCGAGATCCTGAGCCAGCTCCAGATGCTGGACCTGGTCCTCTCCGACGGGGACGCGAGTCGAACTGAAGGAGAGAAAAAAACAAAAAACAATCCAGAAAGACGACGTGAAGCTTCCCCAACGGCCGAACAAAGGAGTGAAGGAACAAATTGGAGCCACTCAGAGTCACAGATGGAGGATTGGTTTCAAGTGTGACTCTACAGGAAGAGATGGTTCCATTCCCTCTCTGATAAAGTCCGTTTCTCCCATACGTATGTTCACAGGAAACTAGACGGAGGTTTAATAATTACTCAAACAGACACATATGAAGATCTAAATGTGGATTCACCTCACATCAGCATCCACTGATGGAGGGAAGGCTGCACCGCCTCATGACCGACTCACCACTAAAATCTGACATTTATACAAACATGTCGGCTTTAGGATGGAAAACGAGAAGTTCTGCATCACATAAATGATATAAAACCGTATTTTCTGAGCGTTTACATATGTGGTTTTGGTTTTATTTGGAGATATGTGTTACATTTCGGCCTCCATGGGGAATTTATTTTGTATTCAACAGCCACATTTATTTACAGACACACTGTCCGAATTAGTGGAAATAAACAGCAGCACACACAGAAAAGTCAGATTTTGTTGTAGATTCCTAACAGTAATAGAAAAACACCTCTGGAAAAATGCTATGAGTAGCAGAAACTGAATTATTTCTATTGGGATGCAGATAAAAACCTCAAAATAAACCCCAAAATGATCTGTTTAACTGTAAAAAATGCACTTTTGTTTACTTTTCTTGTCTAAAACGGGTGAATTCTTCCTCTAAGTCATCTTTAAATGGTTTTACTGCAATAAATATTTATCCACTGACTTCAAACTAACTGAAAAACTGGATTTTAAACCCAGTAGATGCTTCAGATCTGATAAAATACAAAGTAGTACTTAAATTTAATATCATTTACTCACTTTTGAATTTACAGAATCTGGAAATATCTGCACCTACTTCCTCATGCACTTTGTATTTATTTACTGAAACTACACGTTTACATACAAACTGCACCTTCTATGTAATTTCTGCACTATTTTATATTATTATGTTGTCATACATGTGCAGAAATGTGCAGCTAAACTGCTGTTTTTTTCTTTGTAATTCATTTGTGTATTTAAATAAAAGGAATAGAAATAAAAGTAAATAAGAGAACCGCTTGTATCTGATACCACATAAGTTCCAGTAAAATGGGAGTTTATGGGTTTTATAGTCTACTTATACTGATAAGCGCCTCGTGTTAAATCAATCTATTTATCTATTTCTACTTTGAACTATTTTCTTGTGAGGCCTTCTTTTACTTGCTGCCAATAACAGTCATTTTTTGTCATTAATATTTCATTTTTCAAACAATATATCAGCAAAAACACAATTTTACATTTAAAAAAAGTGATGTTTACACCAAATATATTATTATTTTGGGTCATTTACAACCTTTAGTAGAACAAATAAGCATCTATAAAGGTTTCTACAGTTGTACATGAGATTTTTCTTCTATATTTGCTGGTTTCTTGCTGTGCCATTAGTAATATCATCTGATTTTGTTTCATCTGATTGCTTCATCTCGTTGTACACACAGAATACATGCAGTATAATATATATGTAAAAGGTACATCTGCATGCCTACCGTTAAATGAAGTCATCGTCTGTAATAGAACAGGAGCGACAGAGTCCGTTGTAAGGTACTGGGGTCTGGGTCAGCTGTGTCACATGAAGTAGCCTTTCCATAAAAAAGGTGTCCTCTGCTTGTTTCACAGGGATGTTAATCAGGTGGAATAAACATAATTGGCTACTGTGCTTTTGTTGAGCTCAGACATGCCTGAGCTTGTGTGTGCGAACTCTTAACTTTTTCTTTTGTTGAGCTCAGACATGTTTCGACATGCCTGTGCTTGTGCGAGCAAGTTCTAACTTTTTCTTTTGTTGAGCTGGGTTTATGGAGCCTAATTTAACAAACTATATATCTGTAGAACAACTGATATCCAAATAATTGTGATTTCAATACAGAAATACCTTTTAATCCTGTAAAACCCACTGAATAGAATAGTCCTTTATTGTCATTGTAACCAGTACAACAACATTTAAAAGTACCAGACAGTCAGAGCATCATTAAAAAAGACAACACAAGTTAATAAATAGAAAAACAATAAATAAATACTCAATCAGACATTCCTTAAGGCATTGAGGGTAGTTATTGCTGTGGGGTAGAAACTGTTACTGTTACTGCTGCAAAAATACAGCCTCCGTACATTATTTAGAGAAACTTTTTGTTTGACTTAATTTTATTTTTTCTATATCAATTCTTTCTCACATGTGTATGTTTTTAAGTTTTCTTTATTTTTTGGTCTGAGAGGCTTAAGTTGACCTCATTTAGAGCTGGTTTATGGAGCATAATTTAACAAACTATATATTTAAGCAGCTGGAGAACAACTGACATCTAAATACTTGTGATTTCAATACAGAAATATCTTTTTAACCCTGTAAAACCCACTGCTGCAAAAATACAGCCTCCTTACATTATTTATTTATAGAAACTTTTTAAGTTGTCTTTATTTTTTGGTCTTAGAGGGTTAAAGAAGCAAAGACAAACTCTCATTGGAGATTGAAGATGTCTGTGACTTAATCTAATACAATTTTGCTCTTTCACAGAGAGTAGAAAGATGAAAAACCTACAAGGATGTCTTACATAACACGATGTCATCTAGAATCTGCCTGTGCAACACCCTGCATTTGTTGTGGACTGCCAGTGCTGACTATTTACCAAATCTGTCCTCTCACTGCAAAAGTAGACAAGACATTATTTGACATTTACCATGTTGTGCAGGGACGCCACTGAAGAAGCACCTGTAACACAACACATTGTTGTTGTTGGCCTTGTTAATATATATATTTTTAAAATATGATCACGCATACTGTACACAAACACTATGCATGAAGATGAATAAAATTACTATACATGTACAACAGCATCATTCATTGAAGTGGAAACAATAACAGTCTGGTGAAATTAAAGAATATTAGCATTAGATTTTTTTGTTAAATGGCCAAATTCTGGTACCTCCACAAAGTAGCATTCATTTCCTTTTGTTAACTGCCTATATTTACTAACTCTACAATATCAGCCAGTCAGTCAATTTACCATGTCTGAGGGAAATATTAACATCAGATCCAATGTGGGATAGTACTCCTTGTGCTGCAGAGTGACCACCTGACCCAGATGATAGGTTTCTAGAACAATTGCAAATGAAAGTAGAAAGACTAAGTCCTTACACTGTTGGAAGGATTTTGTTCAAATCTAACACAAATAACTCTGCACTTTAAATACTATAGATTGGCTCATTAGAAAATAAAAAGCTGTTTGCTGAAACTTACTTTGTCTTCTGTCCTTCTAATGATCTTTGAAAAAGGAAAGCTCCCTGTATTGGATCTCTCGGTGCACTCATCACATTGTTCTCCTAAACAGATCAAAATTAGAACAGTTGAGAGGTACTGTTGTGAGTCAATGTCAACACTCATGATTTGTTCACGTTGACCATTGTTTTGATGCCATTTAACAGAGGGGACAAGAGCAACACTGGAACAGGCTTGATTTTCTTTTTATGCACGGCCTTATAGTAGTACATGACCAAACCCTCACTGAATGATTCAGACACCTTAACAGCAATGTAATGTGGTATGGAAACTCAATAGAATCTAACTGTACAATACATCCAAATGGAAACAAATGACAAATGACACTGCAACAATATCTCAGTATTGAAATAATACAAACATTGCTCTATAAGATAACTTTCACTGACTCAGCAAATAGTCAGACATAATTGGATTGACATTAAAACATGTTCTACATACCTGTAGTTTGACCTTTTCTTTTACCTCCTCTGTTTGGGCTCTTGCTCCCAGCCTTGCTTCCTTGAACTATGTTCACATGTCCCACCATGTGACTTGCAGGCTCTTTTCCAGCAGCTACACCTGAAGCTTTTTTAGAGTTTTTTTAGGGAAAGTATCAAAAATATATATTATTAATTTAAGGTAACTCTAATTTAAAATCAAAAACATCTCTGTAGATTTGAGAAATCTTGTATGTTATGAACCCCAGCAGAAAATGAACTGCCTTTCTGTAGCAGAGCTCCAGTCAACGTCGTCTTGACAAGTAATTCTTGTGTTCAAAACCGAAGTACTTCAGCTAGTAAATACTATGTAAGGCTTGATTAAAGATAATACTACACTTGTTTTTTATGAATCAGTACATGCCCTGTTCAGTTTCACTCAGAAATGTCCAGTCTGTCTTCTTTCACCCTTTCCACATCATAGCATAAAGACTCTGCATGACATCAGAGTCACAGGAGTCAATTTTATTGACCAGTCATCTTCTATGAGAGCATTAGAAATTAAAATGCTTCCATTTTGAAATCAGCATGTCAGTTGCAACATCACAAAGCAACATCATGCTGTGTAAACATGTTTTTTTTCCACCTATAGCACTTGGTTAAGTGTATTAAAATTCAAATTATAGTCACTACTCTGGACTAATTTTGGATGATATTTTTTCAATACATACCCTCATTCTGTGATTGAACCATTTGTCCTCTGGTGGACAAATGGCACAAAGAGAGACAAAAAAATGACCTGAATTAGATAAAAACACGACCAAAATTAGCCTCAAAATGACCAAACTGATCCAGAAATCTTTACTTACATTCATCACGGTCCAAATTTATTCTATTCAACATTCTGAAGGAGGTTTGTTCATAGATCATTTACTGTCTGATTGATACATTTATTTTTCTAAAGACATGCTGAAATGCACAAAATGATCCAATAAGATGGAAAATGACCAAAATTGAACAAAAACAACCTGAAAGTGATGGAAAATGACTAAAATGAGATATAAAATGAGCAATTCAGAGCAAAAATGAGATGAAAACTGAAATAGAAATGGCCACTGAGTCAAAGAATGATGAAATAGACGTGAACTGATCAAAAGAACTAACAAGATGAACAATTTTAAACAGAAACAAACTTAAAAACACACAGAATGACCAAAATGAACCACAAAATGGTCAAAATTAAGGCACAAAATGACCAAAATGGAAGAAAAATAACATGAAAAGATGCAAAATGTTTAAAACCTGACAGAAAGACGTAAACTGAACAAAACAAAACACATAATGACACAAATGAGACACAAAATGATCCAGAAATCTTCTCTTCCAGTCATGAAACTGTCCACATTTATTCTATTCAACATTCTGAGGGTTTTTACAGAGAGCTTTGTTTTGTTTACTGTCTGTGGACCTGGAAGGAGCAGCTTCATATCTGGAAAAAGATTCACAATCAACGGTTTGTTTAACAGAAGAGATCATCTTAGTTGAAAGTGGCACCAAATCCATGTTATGTTTGGGTCGTATGTTGGCCTTTAACTTTGAGCAGGTGTGTTATTATTTACAGTGTTTATGGTAGAATGTGGTCGTTTTAATGGCAGATCACATGGAAGTAACATGAGCCAGTTTGAAATAGTGAGTTATGCAGAAGAACAACATAAAGAAGAAATTCAAAGTTATTAATCAGTAAATATGTTAGATTATATTTTTAATCTATTTTGTGTACTTGTTGATGAAAAACGTTTCATAAAAGAAACCTTAATAATGATGCCTTTTAATGTTTTAACCCTCCTGTTGTCCTCATTTTACAGGTACCAAAAAACATTGTTTCCTTGTCGAAAAAAATAAAAAAAAACCTCAAATTTCTGAAAATTTGTAAAACCTTCAGGAAGAAAATTCCAGTAATTTTATAAAAGTTTTCTTTTCAAAAAATCACCCAAATTTGGCAAGAAAATTGTTGTAACTATTTTTTAAAAAATGAGTAAAAATCTTCCAAAAAAAATCCTAAAAATATCTAAAGTGATTATATGCATTTCAGTAAAACTTCTAATATTTTCTTTAAAAACATCATCAACAATCCAGTGAATTTCACTGGATTTTGGTTGATTTTTTTGTGAATGTTCTTTAGAAATATTTTTAAGTTTTTATTTCCACCTAAAAATGTTCAAAGATTTCCCAAAAATGTTGAAAACGTGGACATCAGAAGTTTCACTGTGAAAATATATATTTTTTCCCACATTTTCAAACTTTAAAACGAGTCAATTTTGACTCACAGGACAGGGTTAATTAGTCATGTGAGAAGTCGAGTGCAAGTTAATTTTTTATTATATAAAGTTGAAATATATTTTTAGTCATTTTCTAATTCTCCAGGATTAAGGACTGTGTAGAGACCTGTAGGGGGCAGTAACCAGCACCTACTATTAGAGCCTCTGTATTATCAGAGCAGCGACAACTGGGGATTTGAAGCCATTTTGTTTCCATTCACTCAATATGGGACGCGCAGTGCGAGGTGCACATTCACAAAAACTTGCTACTTGTGGATTGTTTACTGATTTGAAGACATGTTTTGGACAAAATATTACTGGCTTGTTTTTTCTGGATGTCCAAGGTTGGATTATGGCCGTTTTTAGTGGAATATTTTCATCTGTGACTAGTTATGAGGATTCAAAGGTGAGTTTTGCTGTTTATGTTATTTGTTGGACAAATGTGTTTATATTACCCGCTGTGGTAATCACATTTGAAAGTGGTTTATACCGGTGGATTCATGAGAATCTAAGCTTTCCATGGGTGTATAATGTTTCTGTCATCGAGTTTGCAGCTTTGGTCAATTTAGCAAAATACGTTTGCACATCTCAAGACGGCCCGAATACGGAAGTTTAACGGGTTACGGTACCCAACAGTCACCAGTAACACATCTCCATGCATGAATATGGTCAAAGTCAAAATAACCACAACTGCCTAAAATCACATCAAACTTTTCTATCTGTCATTCACCCATACATCATAACATGAAAGTACAAACATGGGACTAACCTGGCACAAAAACGATGAAGTCGGTTTCCATCCCACTCTCCGGACTTTATTTTCCCACAGTTTCCTTCTTTGACTATTACTGGGAAATCTAAACATGTGGAATCCCTTCTACGATCGATTTGTGCACCCAAAGGCACAACAGCCCATCATTTTTTCAGGTATTTAGGAAGCGAAAAAGGACCTAGAATTACTCTCTGCAGTGTAAACAACGTTAACAGAAAACCCGGCGTTCATGAATAGGAAACAAAATGGCACATATAGATCACGTGACCAAAATTTTTCGGACCCGTCATGTCGATACTCTGATAATATTAGGGACTCTACCTACTATGATGTTCTCCACTAGCTTGAAGCAGAGGGTTCCCTCAGCATGGCCAGATGAACACATATATTGTGTTTCCACTCCGTGTTCCTGCCACGCCTGCAGGATGACCTTCATACTTGTGGCAGTGGTTGGACAATCATCCAATCAGAACACAGAGCCACATGACACCCAACCAGCTGTGGGTGCTGGGTCATACACATCACCCAATATGTCAGATACTTTCTTAGAGGTTTTTCAGTGGACTGTAGACCCAGTTTCACTCGTTTTTCTTTTCTCACATTGAAATTTGAGGCTGTTTGAAGATGAATTATCTCAAGAACAATTCTAGATAAAAGCCTGAAACCTTCACTTGTTTGTCTTGCCAACAACAGCAGATCAGATTGTTGTTAAATGCAGCAGTGGAAAAAAGTTTTTGGACATCCCATACATTTCTGAAATACTGCATTAAGAACACTTTGAGTCTCAAAGATTCATGATTTTAGTACAATTCATAAAAATTAAACACATCCAAAAAGACATGAAAAACTGAAATTGGACTGGTTCCATAAAACGAGAAATTGGTAGGAATTAGTTTGTTAGTGTTTTTCTTGTAACAAACAAAAAATATATCATTTGTATTTGTGTCTGTCTGATGCAGCCACACCCTTAGAAACCACAAAAAAGACTAACAATATTTCATGATGATTTAGATGTGTAAATTTTCAGGGTGTCTGAAACGTTTTTTTATCCTCACTGTATCTGTCAAAGCATGAAAATATGCTGTTATAAAAATGCCACATCTCCAGACACATACATGTGGTCATGGTTCCATGATGCCATAGTCATGGTAATGACTGGATGCAGCTAATTTACAAAGAATGATCTAAACGACATGTCAGCTTTCAACAGATTGGACTTTTCATAGAACACTTCATGTTTTATATTTCAACTCACACACAATCAGAGATTAGTTGATCTACTTGTTCAATATTAAGATTCCTATAGATAGATGATAGATTATAGATGGATAGATAGATACCTACGGTCAGTAATCTCCTAAATTAATTATGATTAACCATCAGAGAATCACTGAACCAGCTCTGCATCTAACGGGTTCCTGCAGCCCAGGGGATCTGAGGAACAATTAAGGTGGTAATCAAGGAAATTCACCCTGCTGCTCACTGCCTCCATCCAGACATCTATCCCTCTGCCACTGATAATCATTTAACTGAGTAACCACTTTGAATGGTTTCATTCATTTACCAGTCACGTCTGTTAACGACAGCTTTCCTCTTAATGGATTTTGCAACGAAGCAACAAAGACACTAAACAAGAAATTAGACCTGAATTCTCTTGAAGCCGGATCTCAAGGACTTTAAGTTTGTGGAGGACTTCATGAACTTTTATTGAACCCTGCATGGAGAAATCTTCTTGGCAGGGGTTCAGTCTGTGTCCAGTGTGCATACGCTGGTGTCGTTGTAGGGTTTCTTGTTGGTTGGATGTTGGTCCAGAGTGGTCAAAGCAGCACTGTTCACCATTGGCAGAGTGCTGACAAGTCTGAGACTTTGTCCATCTCTTCCGTTCTGCTTGGAAACAACAAACAACACAGAGAACGTCAGTGTTTCCTGCAGCATGAAGAACTGATGCTTGTCTGAGATAGAGAGCACCCCAAATGACATCTGAAGACACTTTTACCCGTTGGAATTTAACACTCAGTTGTCCGATTTCGTCACAATTCCTAATCTAACCTTCACCCCCAGATTAACCTGGACCAGATTTCTGTGTCAAAACGAATACAGGTTAGACTGAACGATAGCTGATAATGTGTTAACAGAATTCAACTGACCACAGTTGATCAAAACAGTTTTGAAAAATGTTTGCAGCAATAGCAAAATGATCCAATACATAATTGTGTGTACACTGTGACTGAGACCAGTCTTTACATACCTCACTGTGACATTGATTCCATGCTTTCTTTCTGGTGTGGATCTGCTGGTGTTGTTTCAGGGAACCCAAAGTTGTAAAAGTCTTCTTACACTCATCACATCTGTATGGTGTCTCCCCAGTGTGGACACGTTGGTGAACTTTGAGGTATGCAATGGAGCTGTAGCGCTTCCCACACTGGTCACAAATGTATGGTTTAACCCCAGTGTGGGTCACTTCATGAGCTTTTAACTGTGAGTACTGTACAAATAGTTTGCCACAGTGATCACATACATACACATCATGTCCAGTGTGGATGCGTTGGTGACATTTTAAGCTTTGTTGGTTCTTGAAAGTTTTTTCACAGGAGTCACAGTGGTACCGCTTTCTACCAGAATGGGGGCATTGATAAATCAACAACTGTTCATGTTGAGTAAAGGTTTTCACACACTGATCACAGCTGAATGGTTTAACTCTACTGTGAATGAGTTGATGACTTTTTAAGTTTCTCTTGTCAGTAAAAGCCTTTCCACACTGATCACAGTTGAATGGTTTAACTCCACTGTGAATGAGTTGATGTCTTTTTAAGTGACTCTTGACAGTAAAGGTCTTTCCACACTGATCACAGTTGAATGGTTTAACTCCACTGTGAATGAGTTGATGACTTTTTAAATTACTCTTGTGAGGAAAAGCCTTTCCACACTGATCACAGTTGAATGGTTTAACTCCACTGTGAATGAGTTGATGATCTCTTAACGTACTCTTGTGAGTAAAACCCTTTCCACACTGATCACAGTTGAATGGTTTAACTCCACTGTGAATGTATTGATGTCTTTTTAAGTGACTCTTGTCAGTAAAAGCCTTTCCACACTGATCACAGCTGAATGGTTTAAATCCACTGTGAATGAGTTGATGTCTTTTTAAGTGACTCTTCTGAGTAAAAGCCTTTCCACACCGTTTACAGCTGAATGGTTTAACTCCACTGTGGATGAGTTGATGTTTTGCTAGAGTACTCTTCTTAGTAAAAGCCTTTCCACACTGATCACAGCTCAATGGTTTGTCCACAGTGTGAATACATTTGTGAATTCTTAGCTTTGTTGCTGTGATAAAAGTCTTGCAACATTGCTCACAACTCAGTGATTCATCTCTTTTTGCTGTTGTTGCTGAACCATCCTTATCCACCTCAGAGGTCCGACATCTCACTCCATTGCTGTGTTTACATTTCTGTAACAAAAGACAAAGATAAAAACAGAGGCAGTGATGGAAGAGCAATCATGAAAAAATTGAACCTAAAAGTCTCAATTCCATGTAGTTGGACATGAAGCTGAAACAAGATCAAGAATCTGCAGACATGCTAGCAGCTTTGTCATTAGAAACCTAGAAATTTGTCAACAGCACACTCACAATGTCAACAAAACTATTTTCACAGGCCTATAGGTTTCAGCTTTCTGCACGGCAGTTTTAGAATATTGGGTAGTAAAATCTGTCCATCACTGTGAAAAGCAAAGCAGGGCTGGGACTGATGGGATTGCACCACCAGGATCTCTTGATCCCCAGACTTTCCGTTAAGTTACATTACTGGAGAAATGTACACTGACAGTCATTAAAAACGTTGAGACCATATTTTTCAACATAATTTTATTTGTTTAGCATATTGGCATACAGAAACAAAAATCTAAAGTTTCAAGAATGATTTCAAAATAAAGAATTTCACAAAAGACAAAACAAATACCGAGTATGGCCTCCATTTGCTTCGATGCTGGCAGCAATCCGTCGGCGCATGCTTTGGACCAGGCTTCTGATTGTGGGTTGGGAACAGCCCATAAGCCTGGCTACATCACTGTAGCTCAAACCGGCCTCCACCATACCCAGTGCCCAGAGACGTTGTTCATGTGATAGACGCGACATGATGCTGTTCACTGGACTAACAATGGTGGCCTTTTTATAGGCCTTCAAAACCCATTCTGAAATTGTGCGGATACTCACTGAGTATCGCTTGGTGTGTATTTGGTTCACTTTTGCAAAGTGACCAACCCATGTGCAATGAGTCATGACAAAATAAATCATCATTATCTCAACTACCAGGGCACTAGATCATCAGTAAATCCACAATGAATAATTACAACCCCCCTACAAGTAGAATTCTGCGTACATTTCTACCTCAAAGTTTCTATTGACTGTCAGTATACAATATGAAAAGCATACACTGATGGGATTGTACCACAAGGATCTCTTCATCCCCAGACTTTCCGTTAAGTTACATTACTGGAGAAATGTACAATATGAAAAACATACAACATCAACGTCCAGATTTAGGTCTTAATGGCAGCAGGGTCAATTCAGACCACCAGCACTTTCTAGTTTCTCCTTGGGGATCAGATGTTGATACCAGTCCAGAAAAGATCTGTAATTCTGCCACTGAATTCTGGATTTGACCCCAACGACCCGGGCAATTTGTTGTGCAGCAGTTACACAAGCGTTCACCATCAAACAACAAAACAGTAAAACAGTTAAAAGAATAGCAACGATTAAAGGAAATGTTTTTAAAATGTAAAAAACACAGTAAAACAATTACAAGCAAAATAAAAGCCATTTCAAGAAAAATCAAACAAAACATTAAAGCTGCAAGCAGCGATGGACGGGTCCTCGCATCCACGCTGGTCGGCGAATCCATGCACGTCCATCAGGTGGCACTGTGACTGAGAGTGTGTGCCGGCCTCTGAATCACATCTGGACCAGAGTTTAATCACACGTAAAATTTCAGCCAGATGGAGCATGTTCAGACTAGTTATACAGCATTTCCTGCCCATCCACCACCAGGTGGTGCTGTAACTCAGAGTGTATTTCAAACAGTGGATGTGATGAGGGTTGGACTCTGATCACTCATGAAAAGTTTCAGGCTGATTTGATCATGTAGAGGCCAGTTATACAGCATTTACTGTCCCCCCAACAGGTGGCGCTGCAACTGAGAGTGTCTGTTGGCCTGTCGATGTGATCAGGATTGGATTGTGATCACACATGTAAAGTTTGAGGCAGATTGGAGCATGCAGAAGAGAGTTATACAGCAGTTGTTGTTTCATGGAGAAGCATCAAAACTCTGATGGTCGCCATGGCCACGCCATTTGGCTTCTGGTTAAACTTTTGATAACTTTTCATCACCAAGTCCTGCTGTGTGGACTGACAAAATTTCAGGTCTCCTGGAATTATCCCCTAGAAGGTATTAACTCTCAAAAATGAGAAAAATCATCAAAAATCTCACAATTAATCCAAGATGGCCGACTTCCTGTTGGATTTAGGACATGGCTCCAAGAGGCTTTTTTGTGCGTCCTGATGTGCTCTATAAGCCTCCCAAATTTCATGGATGTAGGTGAAACGTGCTGGGGGGCTGTTTGTTGAAAATACTGTAGGGGCGCTATAGCATGTGCAGTGCCGAGAT
>NC_067125.1:102331-131656 GCF_021347895.1 Acanthochromis polyacanthus | reverse complement strand
GGAGAGAACACGCTGGATGAAGACCGTCCCATCAAACTTTCACCCAGCAGATACTTTAACGCCAGGCTTTTCGGGGCAGACACGCGGTTTGCCGAGGACCAGACTTACCTTTTTTTGCGCAGTTTGTAACGGAGACGAACCTCGCGAGAGGAAGTATGTCGATACAAATGCGCAAAGGAAAGATGCGCACAAAAGACGGGCGTGCCATCAAAAACTCCATGCTCCAGGACAAAGAGGAGGTGGAGAGATTAATTCAGGCCAAAGAGGCCATGCGATTTATGCAGCCTCTGAGAGGCACACCCGCATATTGGAATAAAAGCCTGAGAGATTTGCATGCTATGCTCAGGCAACTCGGCAAACCGACGTTCTTTTTGACTTTTTCGGCAGCTGAGATGAGATGGCCTGAAATAATTGGGGTCATCAAATCTCAGCAAGGACAAACCACTGGTGACTTTCCGAAATGGACTGGAAAGGCCAAGTGGACATTTTTTGCGCAGTAACCCTGTCACCGTTATGCGCATGTTGAAAAACGTTGTGGATGCCCTTATGGCAAAGTTGATCCTCTCACCAGCGGCGGCCCATCGGCGAGGTGGAGGATTATTTTTACCGCGTGGAATTTCAGCCCGCGGAAGCCCACACATTCACATGCTAGTGTGGGTCAAAGACGCCCCTGTGTACGGCGAGGACTTGACCACACCGTATGCAGTTCATTGACCGCCACATTTCCTGCCAGATGCCTGACCCCGAGAAGGACCCGGAGCTCCACAAAAATCGTCTCGGAGGTTCAGGTACACAGCAGGAGCCACACCGGCTCTTGCCGAAAGGGAAACGTGGTGTGTCGTTATGGCTTCCCCAAGCTGCCGTTTGATATCACCTGGATCACGGAGCCCTTTGCTGCCGATGTGGAAACGGAAGATGGTCAAGACCAGGAAGAGGTGATGAAGGAACGGAGGGAGCAGATCCGTCGGCAGCAAAGGGAAGCAAAGGAAAGCTTCGGCACCTGAGAGAGCTCCTCATGGATCCGAAGGCCTCCTTTGAGAGCTTGTCAGATCTCCTCCGTCGATGCGACTTGGAACACGACGCCTATCTGAAGTGCGCCGAAAATCTGACAAGCGGGAGCGTGGTCATGCTGAAGCGGCAGCCGAACGAATGTTGGGTTAACGCCTATAACCCAGACCTTCTCCGCGCTTGGAACGCAAACATGGACATCCAGTACGTCCTGGACGAGTACTGCTGTGCCATGTACATGATGTCGTACATCACCAAGCCGGAGCACGAGATGACCGAGATCCTGAACTCGGTCGTGAAGACCAGCAGAGAGTCTGCTTTCAACCAAAGTGAGGAAATGAGAAAGATCATGCAGGCCTATGCGAAGCACCGAGAGGTCAGCGCCCAGGAGGCAGTGGCTCGCACGTGCAGCTTGCCCCTGAAAAGTGCTCGCGGTCTGTGATTTTCCTCTCGACGGACGAGGAAGCCATGAAGATGAGTCTTCCTATGAGTCGCCTGAAGGACATGGCACCCGAGTCTGAAGAGGTCTGGATGTTGGGGGTACCTGAGAAGTACCTGTTCAGACCAAAGACTCCCGAGTTTCAGGGGATGTGCCTGGCCGAATTTGCATCAGACTACCGGGTAGTCTACGGCGAGCAAGCACAGGGCCCCAGTGCCATTGCCCTTTTGTGTGACAAAGGACATATTGCCAAGAGGACAGCCGGAAAACCAGCAGTCGTTCGATATGCGCGCTTCTCTGAGACCAAGGCGCCAGAGAAACATTTCAGACGACTGCTAAAGCTGTACCTCCCCCACCGATCTGACGACGAACTCAACGACGGGGGTCGCACCTCGTACGAAGAGTTCTACAAATCCCGACGCGACGTCAAGGACATCGTGGAGCACAACAGGAAGCGATTCGAGGGACGAGGCGGAGGCATGGATAAGGCACTCCAGAACGTCCAGTTCGGTCCGGTCCTCAACGCTTGGAACACGTTCGCACCCGAGGTTGAGGCGGAACGGCAGGAGTGTCTTGAGCTCCGTGAAAAGATCCCAGAGGAGCAGGACGAAGACGCCGTGCCCGACTTTGAAGACCTGAATGTCGGTGAACCCGTTCCCCGAATCGAGGCGCCTCGGTTAAGTCCAGACTTTGTCCGCAAGATGTTTCAGAGTCTGAACGAGACCCAGGCGTGCGTCTTCTACGCTGTGCGCCAGTGGTGCCTTCGGCGTGTGTGGGGCCAAGATCCAGAACCGTTCCACTACTTTGTCTCTGGTGGAGCTGGTTGCGGTAAGTCCCACGTCATCAAGTGCATTCATGAGGAAGCAACGAGGATTCTGCGGCAGCTCCCGAGATTCCGGGACGCAGCTGACATGTCCCAGCCCACTGTCCTTCTGACTGCCTTCACGGGCACGGCAGCCTTTAACATCGCGGGCAAAACGTTGCACTCTGTCCTTAAGCTTCCCAGGTCCCTGGAACCACCGTACCAGGGCCTGGGCAATGCACTTGATGAACTTCGAGCAACTTTGTCTTCGGTGGAAATTCTCATCATCGATGAGATTTCCATGGTTTCCAAGAAGCTGTTTGCCTACGTCAACTGGCGATTCCAGCAGCTCAAAGGAAACCGAAGACCTTTTGGCGGCATTTCCGTTCTCGCAGTCGGTGACTTTTACCAGCTGCCGCCGCTGGGCAGGGCCAAGCCGCTCTGTGTCTACGAGGAGACAGAGTTCGATCTCTGGAGAGAGCGCTTCACCATGGTCAACCTCACGGAGATCATGCGCCAGAAGGATGACCGAGCGTTCGCCGAACTCCTCAATCGACTGCGTGTCAAGCGCAAGCAAGATCCTCTGTGCGCTGCGGACAGAGGCTTGCTCATGAGAGCCGTCTCTGACGGCAAAGATTGCCCGCCAGGAACGCTGCACGTCTTTGCCACCAACAAGCAGGTAGATGGTCACAACGCAGCCACCGTGGCCTCCCTGCTTAAAGGGGACGTCAAAATAGCGGCCGAGGACTACAGGAAGGATGTCGCTACCGGCAGGAAGGTGCCTGTGCCCAACATCAAAGGCACCAAGAGAGATTTGCCTGACACCATAATGGCAGCTGAAGGAGCAAGAGTTATGCTGATCAGGAATCTCAACGTGGAGGATGGCCTTGTCAATGGAACCTTCGGGACCATCTCCACCATTCTGCCTGACAGACGTGACCCTAAAGTCGTGAGCTTTCTTGGACTTAAACTAGATAATACCACAGCAGGACAGACTCTCCGCAAAAAGCTTCTGGGCCCCTCGGACGACTTGGTGTACGTCGAGAGATCCGAGGAGAGCATCGGTCGCAAGGGCGGAGTCGTGAGACGTCAGTTCCCCGTCAAGCTGGCCTTTGCGTGTACAGCCCACAAAGTTCAGGGAATGACGGTGACGTCGGCTGTCGTGAGCCTGAAACGCATGTTTCAGCCAGGCATGGCGTATGTGGCGCTAAGTCGCACCACTTCGCTTCAGGGTCTCACCATCACCGATTTTGATGAGACAAAAATCTATGCTGACCCTGCCATTACGACAGCTTTGGAAGACATGCGCAGCGCGAGTTTCCAGAGTGTTACTCCGCTGTTGCACCGCTTCAACCGGACGGAGCGACCAGATGCAGAGGTGACAATCGTCCATCATAACACCCAAGGGCTTCCATCTCACATGGTGGACCTGAAGTTGCATCACGAACTCAGGTTGGCAGATGTGCTTTGTCTCACCGAGACACATCTGTCAGGGTCCTCTGTATCCTCCTCCTTTGATCTGGAGGGATACACTGTGTTTCACCGCAGCAGACAGGCGTGTTACACCACGTGCAGGGACATGGCGTCAAAGGCCGGGGGTGGAGTTGCCGTGTACTGCAGGAGCGCTCTGATGGCGGAGGCGCCGAGCTGCATGGGACGTGTCACAGATCTCGAATGTCTGGTCGTGAAGGTTGAGGTCCCAGTCAAAGTGCTAATAGCAACTGTGTATAGACCCCCAGATTTTGGTTTGCAAAAGTTTCTGCCAAACCTCAACGCTCTCTTGGACACATTGGAACTGTTGGATCACCACCCTATTGTTGTTTGTGGTGACTTCAATGAAGACCTCCTCTCTAGAGGCAAAAAAAGCATAAGAGATGCACTTCTGTCCAGAGGCTACAACCAATTGATCACAGAGTCTACCACAGACAAGAACACTGTGATTGATCACATTTACATTTCCCAACCTGAGAAATGTGTTCAGTCAGGTGTTCTCCAAACGTATTATAGCTATCACAGCCCGGTCTATTGCATTTTGACTGGCTAAAGCCTCACCAGCCAACACTGATTTTGTGTCACACACTCACTTTGTGACACATCAGCGTGTTGTGCTGTCCGATTTTACAGTTGTGTCACACGTTTTTCATGTGGCACATTGTTCTGCTGTGTTTTGTTCTTGCTCTGATTTGTTCTTTGAGTTCCAGGCCTGAGGGGGTCCAGGAGGTGCAGTGGTGAGATCAGACGTCCTCCCACAAGTCCCCTCCTCTCGGACGCCCATTCCTTTTGGAAGTCTTCTACAGCCTCCCCATAGGCATGTCTCAGGTAGGAACAAGTGTTCAGTAGATATTCGTTCTAATCGTGCACATCAATTTACTTAATTGTTGAAAATTGTCAAACTAATTGATATTAATTTGCCACTCTTGATTGTTCACTTTTTAGAATTTGGACTTGGCTTCCTGTGGTCCAGGGAGCGGGGTGTGTAGTGTGCAGTGTCGGCCGACGGCCTGTATAGGTCCGGTAACGGCTGTAGCTCCACATCTGCTTCCACGGCCTGCTACGACGGGACATGCCTCAGGTAAAAACCGCAGTACAGATTTGCACTTGTTTTACATTTCAATTTTCCCAGTTAATTTTGATCTTTTAACACCCACAGACAACACAGAAGACCTCCAGAAGGCTGAAAGAAAAGGCTGAATGTTGTAAATAAAAAATGTATAGTATATAAAAATTTTTCAAGTCTGAAGTGTCTTCTTTGGTTGCTATAATAGTACTACATGTACAGTATTTTGTATTGTATTGTTATATTTGTCCTTCTCTCTATGTATATGGGTCATTCCAGAATTGGAGGACAATTTAGGCATCCTAACCTTTGAAAAATCTACCCTTTATTTCATATTTTTCTGTCATGTATTTAGGAAAACCAGGTAGTAAGCCATCAAATAATGTGATTCGGCCAGCTCAGGTATTAGTTACACTTTTTATGAAATGTTTCATTTGATGTGCGCCATGCATAGTACAATCCTGTTATGAATACTCAGGAACCTGAAAAAGTTTTTTTTTTCCAAAAATGTTTAATAAATCCTTTACCATTAAGTAAAGAAGGCCACATGCACATTGGATAATCATTTCATTTCAGTTAAGACTTGACCTCTATTAATTTAAAAGACTTTTGCACTCTGGCATCCCCAACTTTTCAATATTTGCATGTTTTTTTTGTATTAAATTGCAAATATTTGCTCAAATCTATTACAAATTAAATCATTCAAACCACTAAAAGGACAATAGGTCAAACCCTCATGAGTTTGGGAAAATCATTTAAGATTATTTTGATAAAAAATTATTTGGTAACTGTTGAAATTAGAGTAACGGGGTTGAATGGATCCATTACTACTTATTATAGATCATAACATAAATGTGATAAACAAATACTCAGGACCACAGGAATGCTGTTTAATAACATCTTATGCTGTGTATTAGCCTGCAATGCCTATCATTCAATTTCTTTCGTATTTCAAATATTAGGTTTTGGTGCTTTCTCTTTCATATAGGTGTAACTATAACAAGCTGGAATGTATGATATGAACATATTTTCAATAGAGGATCAGTGAGTAGGAATGATACATCAACATGTCACTAAGACCACAACTGGATCTGATCAAATATTCAATAGTCAAACATGAAAACAGTGGTACTGTAGGCAGACAACGATAAAAATGAATGAGGATGTCAAAAGTAGTCATGAACTGATCAATGTCATAGAAAGCTGATGTCCAGGTTTAAATTTCGTGGCTGGCCAGAGCATCCCACACCTCTCTTGCAATGGCCATATGCCGTGACGTAACATTCTCTGGAGGACGAATGAGGGACATCACATCCTCAAAGGGATACCAATGAAGATCATCCCTCAATGGCCAGAAGAAACGATTTTCCCCCACTCTGCATACATTTCACCTGGCAGTGGTGCGACAGACCGGAAAACGCCGGGTAAACCTCTCAGCTTCACACATCCATAAGAGTGACTTCAATCCAAATTTTGACCAGGTGAGATCCTCCTGTCTACCTTTCAAAATAAAAGCACAGCACAATTTCTAAATAAAAGCCTGCCACAGACCGGAAAACACCAGTTAAACCTCTCAGCTTCACACAGCCTTTAGAGTAACTCCAATCCAAATTTTGACCAGGTGGGAGCTTCATGTCTCTGCCTTTGAAAATAAAAGCACAGCACAATTTTAAAATAAAAGCCTGTGACGGACCGGAAAACGCCGGTTAAACCTCTCAGCTTCACACAGCCTTTATAGTAACTCCAATCCAAATTTTGACCATGTGAGATCTTCATGTCTCTGCCTTTGAAAATAAAAGCACAGCACAATTTTAAAATAAAAGCCTGTGACGGACGAGAAACGCCAATTTAACCTCTCAGCTTCACACAGCCTTTAGAGTAACTCCAATCGAAATTTTGACCATGTGAGATCTTCTTGTCTCTGCCTTTCAAAATAAAAGCACAGCACAATTTCAAAATAAAAGCCTGTGACAGACTGGAAACGCCAGTTAAACCTCTCACCTTCACACAGCCTTTAGAGTAAATATGCCTATCCCGCGCTGCTCCGGACATGCACACATCCCGAGCCCCTCCCACGATTTCCGCACCAGCGGGAATTGTCTAGTTAGGGGCTCGGGGCTGCAGTATGCAGCCCGAGCCACTATTGTTCTCCTGCTGCGTTTATTCCATTTTATTTTTCACGTTTCCGCCGTTTTTCGATTCGCTTCTCGTCCTAGGGCTTTGAGAAAACCAAAGCAAATTATATATCAAAATGTGCGGCTTCATCGGGAATAGTGTGCTATGACTTTTCTAAGACATTCGTCATTTTATCGCAGAATTATTCGCAAAAAACTGCGAAAAAAGTCCCATAGGAAATGAATGGGGACGGAAAAAAATTGGCTGAAAAAATCCACTTTTTTCCAAACGCCACTGCTTCGCCATACGTTCACCTAGAAACTTCATTTAACCATCAAAACGCAGGGATTCGTCTTGTCTCCGCAGGAATGTATTTTATGTCAGGCTGAGATTTATACTTTTTCATCAGTGAGTCCTCAAAAAAGTGAAAATTCTCAAAATCTGCTCTGGTTAGAGTGCGGCATGTCAGTTGGTAGAGTGGAGGAGAGGAGAAAAATCCGCCTGAAAATTTCAAGATCGCATCGCCCTCACGACCAAACGATAAATGTTAGGGGAATGAAATTTGGTCAGATTGTAGACAATTTTCCTGGGATTCAAATGAATCCAAGTTTGAAGACCTAGCTCTTTCTGAAGTGAAATGGCAGGCAGCAGTTTAGACCAAAGTCGCACCGTTCTCTCCATAGGAACCAATGTAAACTGAATCATCTGCCTCATGGAGGGACAGTGTTTTTTAAATCGCTGTAACTCGGTCATTTCTCACAATATTTGAAAAATAATTACATTTATGGAAAGCCACGCCTTCCTCTCGCTCACGGTCATTTCAGTTTTCAGCTAGCATTCACGGTTAGCCCACAATTAGCGCCAGAACGAGACGTTGCGCGCTGCTGCTGAGAAGCACTTTTTTGCTGTCTGTGGCAGGCACCGTTGCTATGGGGGCCATAGCAACCGCTCTTACACACGCGCAGGCATGCTCCCACGCACACACACAGACTCATTGGTGTGCCACACCCACCTTCACGCCCAATACCTGAACAGAAGCTGAATTTCAGCCTGAAAATCAGTTCAAACTCTCAGCTTCACACAGCCTTTAGAGCAGGGGTGTCAAACTCAGTTCCAACACACCTGATTCAAATGATCAGGCTCGTTATCAGGCTTCTGCTGTGCTTGATGATGAGCTGATTATTTGAATCAGGTGTGTTGGAAGAGGGAAACATCTAGAACATAGAGGATAGTGGACCTCCAGGAACTGAGTTTGACACCTCTGCTTTAGAGTAACTCCAATCCAAATTTTGACCAGGTGAGATCTTCCTGTCTCTTCTTTTCAAAATAAAAGCACAGCACAATTTCAAAATAAAAGCCTGCGATGAACCGGAAAACGGAAGTTAAACCTCTCAGCTTCACACAGCCTTTAGAGTACCTCCAATCATAACTTTGACCAGGTGAGATCTTCCTGTCATTGTCTTTCAAAATAAAAGCACAGCACAATTTCACAATAAAAGCCTGCGACAGGCTGGCAACGCCAGTTCAACCACTCAGCTTCACACAGCCTTTAGAGTAACTCCAATCTAAATTTTGACCAGGTCTGATCTTCTTGTCTCTTCCTCTCAAAATAAAAGCACAGCACAATTTGCCTGTTAGACTTCTCAGCTTCACACAGCCTTTACAGTAACTCCAATCCAAATTTTGACCAGGTGAGATCTTCTTGCCTCTCGTGCGCTGCTCCGGACATGCACACACCCCGAGCCCCTCCCACGATTTCCGCGAGCGGGAATTGTCTAGTTAGGGGCTCGGGCTTCGACACGAGCCACTCTCCTCTCCATTGCAAAGCAATGGGAGGAGAGTGGCTCGTGGCGAAGCCACGAGCCACTATTGTTCTCCTGTGAAAAAAGCGTTTATTATTATCTTTTTTTCACGTTTCCGCCAATTTTCGGTCGCTAACTCGTCCTAGGGCTTTGAGAAAACCAAAACAATTTATATATCAAAACGTGCGACTTCATCGGGAATAGTGTGCTATGACTTTTCTAAGAAATTCGTCATTTTTTCGCAGAATTATTCGCAAAAAACTGCTCAAAAAGTCCCATTGAAAATGAATGGGGACCGAAAAAAATCGGCTGAAAAAATCCACTTTTTTCCAAACGCCACTCCTTCGCCATACGTTCACCTAGAAACTTCATTTAACCATCAAAACGCAGTGATTTTTCTTGTCTTCGCAGGAATGTATTTTATGTCAGGCTGAGATTTAGAGTTTTTGATCAGCGAGTCCTCAAAAAAGTGAAAATTCTCAAAATCTGCTCTGGTTAGAGTGCGGCATGTCAGTTGGTAGAGTGGAGGAGAGAAGAAAAATCCGCCTGAAAATTTCCCGATCGCATCGCCCTCACGACCAAACGATAAGAGTTAGGAAAATGAAATTTGGTCAGATTGTAGACAATTTTCCTGGGATTCAAATGAATCCAAGTTTGAAGACCTAGCTCTTTCTGAAGTGAAATGGCAGGCAGCAGTTTAGACCAAAGTTGCACCGTTCTCTCCATAGGAACCAATGTAAACTGAATCATCTGCCTCACGGAGGGACAGTGTTTTTTAAATCGCTGTAACTCGGTCATTTCTCACAATATTTGGAAAATAATTACATTTCTGGTTACCCACAGCCTTCCTCTCGCTCACGGTCATTTTGGTTTTCAGCTAGCACTCACGGTTAGCCCACAGTTAGCGCCAGAACGAGACGTTGCGCGCTGCTGCTGAGAAGCACTTTTCTGCTGTCTGTGGCAGGCACCGTTGCTATGGGGGCCCATAGCAACCGCCCTTACACACGCGCAGGCATGCTCCCACGCACACACACAGACTCATTGGAGTGCCACACCCACCTTCACACCCAATACCTCCACAGGAGCTGCATTTCAGCCTGAAAATCACTGAAACCTCTCAGCTTCACACAGCCTTTAGAGCAGGGGTGTCAAACTCAGTTCCAACACACCTGATTCAAATGATCAGTCTCGTTATCAGGCTTCTGCTGAGCTTAATGATAGTTAATCATTTGAATCAGGTGTGTTGGAAGAAGGAAACATGTACAACACAGAGGATAGTGGACCTCCAGGAACTGAATTAGACACCCCTGCCATAGAGTAACTCCAATCCAAATATTGACCAGGTCAGATCTTCCTTTCTCTGTCTTTCAAAATAAAATAACAGCACACTTTGAAAACAAAAGCCTTCCACACACCGGAAAACACCAGTTAAACCCCTCAGCTTCACACAGCCTTTACAGTAACTCCAATCCAAATGTTGACCAGGTGAGATCTTCCTGTCTTTGCCTTTCAAAGTAAAAGCACAGCACAATTTCAAAATAAAAGCTTGCGACAGACTGGAAACGCCAGTTAAACCTCTCAGCTTCATACAGTCTTTACAGTAACTCCAATCCTCTATGTTTTATGTGTTTCCCTCTTCCAACACACCTGATTAAAATGATCAGGCTTGTTATAATGCTTCTGCTGAGCATAATGATCAGCTGATTATTTGAATCAGGTGTGCTGGAAGAGGGAAACATAAAACATAGAGGATAGTGGACCTCCAGGAACTGAGTTTGACACCCCTGGTTTGGAGTAACTCCAATCCAAATTTTGACCAGGTGAAATCTCCCTGTCTTTGCCTTTCAAAATGAAAGCAGGGCACAATTTCATAATAAAAGCCTGCGAAAAACAAGAAATGCCAGTTAAACCTCTCAGCTTCACACAGCCTTTACTCTAATCCAATTTTTGACCAGGTGAGATCTTCCTGTCTTTGCCTTTCAAACTAAAAGCACAGCAAAATTTCCAAATAAAAGCCTATGACAGACTGGAAAACGCCAGTTAAACCTCTCAGCTTCACACAGCCTTTAGAGTAACTCCAATCCAAATTTTGACCACGTGAGATCTTCCTGTCTCTTCCTTTCAAAATAAAAGCATAGCACAATTTGCCAGTTAAACCTCTCAGCTTCACACAGCCTTTACAGTAACTCCAATCCAAATTTTGACCAGGTGAGATCTTCCTGTCTCTGCCTTTCAAAATAAAAGCACAGCACAATTTCAGAATAAAAGCCTGCGACTGACCAAAAAATACCCCTCTCCTGCCCAGCTCCGGACATGCACCCATCCCGAGCCCCTCCCACGATTTCCGCGAGCGGGAATTGTCTAGTATTTCCATTACTACCCCAATATCATTGTTTCTTCACGTTTCCACCGAATTTCGGTCGCTAACTCGTCCTAGGGCTTTGAGAAAACCAAAGCAAATTATATATCAAAACGTGCGGCTTCATCGGGAATAGTGTGCTATGACTTTTCTAAGAAATTCGTCATTTTTTCGCAGAATTATTCGCAAAAAACTGCCAAAAAAGTCCCATAGGAAATGAATGGGGACGGAAAAAAATCGGCTTAAAAAATCCACTGTTTTCCAAACGCCACTGCTTCGCCATACGTTCACCTACAAACTTCATTTAACCATCAAAACGCAGTGATTTTTCTCGTCTTCGCAGGAATGTATTGATGTCAGGCTGACATTTACAGTTTTTAATCAGTGAGTCCTCAAAAAAGTGAAAATTCTCAAAATCTGCTCTGGTTAGAGTGCGGCATGTCAGTTGGTAGAGTGGAGGAGAGGTGAAAAATTCATCTGAAAATTTCATGATCGCATCGCCCTCACGACCAAATGATAAGAGTTAGAAGAATGAAATTTGGTAAGATTGTAAACAATTTTCCTGGAATTCAAATGAATCCAAGTTTGAAGATCTAGCTCTTTCTAAAGTGAAATGGCAGGCAGCAGTTTAGACCAAAGTCGCACCCTTCTCTCCATAAGAACCAATGTAAACTGAATCATCTGCCTCATTAAGGAACAGTGTTTTTTAAATCGCTGTAACTCGGTCATTTCTCACAATATTTGGAAAATAATTACATTTATGGAAAGCCACAGCCTTCCTCTCACTCACGGTCATTTTAGTTTTCAGCTACCATTAACGGTTCACCCACAATTAGCGCCAGAACGAGATGTTGCGCGCTGCTGCTGAGAAACACTTTTTTGCTGTCTGTGGCAGGCACCGTTGCTATGGGGGCCCATAGCAACCGCCCTTACACACGCGCAGGCATGCTCCCACGCACACACACAGACTCATTGGTGTGCCACACCCACCTTCACGCCCAATACCTACACAGAAGCTGAATTTCAGCCTGAAAATCAGTTCAACCTCTCAGCTTCACACAGCCTTTATAGCAGGGGTGTCAAACTCAGTTCCAACACACCTGATTCAAATGATCAGGCTCGTTATCAGGCTTCTGCTGAGCTTGATGATGAGCTGATTATTTGAATCAGGTGTGTTGGAAGAGGGAAACATCTAAAACATAGAGGATAGTGGACCTCCAGGAACTGAGTTTGACACCCCTGCTTTAGAGTAACTCCAATCCAAAGTTTGACCAGGTGAGATCTTCCTGTCTTTCCCTTTCAAAATAAAAGCACAGCACTATTTTAAAATAAAAGCCTGTGATGGGCCTGAAAACACCAGTTCAACCTCTCAGCTTCACACAGCCTTTACAATAACTCCAATCCAAATTTTGACCAGGTGAGATCTTCCTGTCTCTGTCTTTCAAAATAAAAGCACAGCACAATTTGCCAGTTAAACTTCTCAGTTTCACACAGCCTTGACAGTAACTCCAATCCAAATTTTGACCAGGTGAGATCTTCCTGTCTTTGCGTTTCAAAATAAAAGCACAGCACAATTTGCCTGTTAGACTTCTCAGTTTCACACAGCCTTGACAGTAACTCCAATCCAAATTTTGACCAGGTGAGATGTTCTTGCCTGTCCTGCGCTTCTCCGGACATGCACACATCCCGAGCCCCTCCCACGATTTCCGCATCAGCGGGAATTGTCTAGTTATTATATTTTCTTCAACATTCCGCCGTTTTTTCGGTCGCTAACTCGTCCTAGGGCTTTGAGAAAACCAAAACAAATTATATATCAAAACGTGCGGCTTCATCGGGAATAGTGTGCTATGACTTTTCTAAGAAATTCGTCATTTTTTCGAAGAATTATTCGCAAAAAACTGCCAAAAAAGTCCCATAGAAAATGAATGGGGAGCGAAAAAAATCGGCTCAAAAAATCCACTATTTTCCAAACGCCACTCCTTCGCCATACGTTCACCTAGAAACTTCATTTAACCATCAAAACGCAGTGATTTTTCTTGTCTCCGCAGGAATGTATTTTATGTCAGGCTGAGATTTACAGTTTTTGATCAGTGAGTCCTCAAAAAAGTGAAAATTCTCAAAATCTGCTCTGGTTAGAGTGCGGCATGTCAGTTGGTAGAGTGGAGGAGAGGAGAAAAATCCGCCTGAAAATTTCACGATCGCATCGCCCTCACGACCAAACGATAAGAGATAGAAGAATGAAATTTGGTCAGATTGTAAACAATTTTCCTGGGACTCAAATGAATCCAAGTTTGAAGACCTAGCTCTTTCTGAAGGGAAATGGCAGGCAGCAGTTTAGACCAAAGTCGCACCGTTCTCTCCATTAGAACCAATGTAAACTGGATCATCTGCCTCATGGAGGGACAGTGTTTTTTAAATCGCTGTAACTCGGTCATTTCTCACAATATTTGGAAAATAATTACATTTATGGAAAGCCACAGCCTTCCTCTCGCTCACGGTCATTTTAGTTTTCAGCTAGCATTCACGGTTAGCCCACAGTTAGCGCCAGAACGAGACGTTGCGCGCTGCTGCTGAGAAGCACTTTTCTGCTGTCTGTGGCAGGCACCGTTGCTATGGTGGCCCATAGCAACCGCCCTTACACACGCGCAGGCATGTTCACACGCACACACACAGACTCATTGGTGTGCCACACCCACCTTCACACCCAATACCTCCACAGGAGCTGCATTTCAGCCTGAAAATCACTGAAACCTTTCAGCTTCACACAGCCTTCAGAGCAGGGGTGTCAAACTCAGTTCCAACACACCTGATTCAAATGATCAGGCTCGTTATCAGGCTTCTGCTGAGCTTGATGATGGCTAATCATTTGAATCAGGTGTGTTGTAAGAAGGAAACATCTGGAACATAGAGGATAGTGGACCTCCAGGAACTGAGTTTGACACCCCTGCTTTAGAGTAACTCCAATCCAAAGTTTGACCAGGTGAGATCTTCCTGTCTTTCCCTTTCAAAATAAAAGCACAGCACAATTTCAAAATAAAAGCCTGTGATGGGCCTGAAAACACCAGTTCAACCTCTCAGCTTCACACAGCCTTTACAATAACTCCAATCCAAATGTTGACCAGGTGAGATCTTCCTGTCTTTCCCTTTCAAAATAAAAGCACAGCACAATTTCAAAAATAAAAGCCTGTGACGGACTGGAAACGCCAGTTAAACCTCTCAGCTTCACACGGCCTTTTCTCCAATCCAAATTTTAACCAGGTCTGATCTTCCTGTCTCTGCCTTTCAAAATAAAAGCACAGCACAATTTCAAAATAAAAGCCTGCAACAGACCAAAAATGCCAGTTAAACCTCTCAGCTTCACACAGCCTTTACAACACAGCCTTTAGAGCAGGGGTGTCAAACTCAGTTCCAACACACCTGATTCAAATGATCAGGCTCATTATCAGGCTTCTGCTGAGCTTCATGACAGCTAATGATTTGAATCAGGTGTGTTGTAAGAAGGAAACATCTGGAACACAGAGGATAGTGGTCCTCCAGGAACTGAGTTTGACACCCCTGCTTTACAGTAACTCCAATCCAAATTTTGACCGGGTGAGATCTTCCCATCTCTGCCTTTCAAAATAAAAGCACAGCACAATTTCAAAATAAAAGCTTGCGATAAACCAGAAAACGCCAGTTTAACCTCTCAACTTCACACAGCCTTGCGAGTAACTCCAATCCAAATTTTGACCAGGAAAACGCCGAAATACGCCTCTCCGGACATGCACACATCCCGAGCCCCTCCCACGATTTCCGCGTGCGGGAATTGTCTAGTCTTTTATTCTTCACGTTTCCGCCGTTTTTCGGTCGCTAACTAGTCCTAGGGCTTTGAGAAAACCAAAACAAATTATATATCAAAACGTGCGGCTTCATCGGGAATAGTGTGCTATGACTTTTCTAAGAAATTCGTCATTTTTTCGCAGAATTATTCGCAAAAAACTGCGAAAAAAGTCCCATAGAAAATGAATGGGGACCGAAAAAAATCGGCTCAAAAAATCCACTTTTTTCCAAACGCCACTGCTTCGCCATACGTTCACCTAGAAACTTCATTTAACCATCAAAACGCAGTGATTTTTCTTGTCTTCGTAGGAATGTATTTTATGTCAGGCTCAGATTTATAGTTTTTGATCAGTGAGTCCTCAAAAAAGTGAAAATTCTCAAAATCTGCTCTGGTTAGAGTGCGGCATGTCAGTTGGTAGAGTGGAGGAGAGGTGAAAAATTCGCCTGAAAATTTCCCGATCGTATCGCCCTCACGACCAAACGATAAATGTTAGGGGAATGAAATTTGGTCAGATTGTAGACAAATTTCCTGGGATTCAAATGAATCCAAGTTTGAAGACCTATCTCTTTCTGAAGTGAAATGGCAGGCAGCAGTTTAGAGCAAAGTCGCACCGTTCTCTCCATAGGAACCAATGTAAACTGAATCATCTGGCTCATGGAGGGACAGTGTTTTTTAAATCGCTGTAACTCGGTCATTTCTCACAATATTTGGAAAATAATTACATTTATGGAAAGCCACGGCCTTCCTCTCGCTCACGGTCGTTTCGGTTTTCAGCTAGCATTAACGGTTAGCCCACAATTAGCGCCAGAACGAGACGTTGCGTGCTGCTGCTGAGAAGCACTTTTTTGCTGTCTGTGGCAGGCACCGTTGCTATGGGGGCCATAGCAACCGCTCTTACACACGCGCAGGCATGGTCGCACGCACACACACAGACTCATTGGTGTGCCACACCCACGTTCACGCCCAGTACCTCCACAGAAGCTGCATTTCAGCCTGAAAATCAGTTCAACCTCTCAGCTTCACACAGCCTTTAGAGCAGGGGTGTCAAACTCAGTTCCAACACACCTGATTCAAATGATCGGGCTCGTTATCAGGCTTTTGCTGAGCTTGATGATGAGCTGATTATTTGAATCAGGTGTGTTGGAAGAAGGAAAGATCTAGAACATAGAAGATAGTGGACCTCCAGGAACTGACTTTGACACACCTGCTTTACAGTAACTCCAATCCAAATTTTGACCAGGTGAGATCTTCCTGTCTCTGCCTTTCAAAATAAAAGCACACCAAAATTTCAAAATAAAAGCCAGCGATGAACCGGAAAACGCCAGTTAAACCTCTCAGCTTCACACAGCCTTTTGAGTAACTCCAATCCAAATTTTGACCAGGTCAGATCTTCCTGTCTCTGCCTTTCAAAATAAAAGCACGTCAAAATTTCAAAATAAAAGCCTGCAACAGACCAAAAAATGGCAGTTAAAACTCTCAGCTTCACACAGCCTTTAGAGTAACTCCAATCAAAATTTTGACCAGGTGAGATCTTCCTGTCTTTGCCTTTCAAAATAAAAGCACAGCACAATTTCAAAATAAAAGCCTGTGACGGACTGGAAACGCCAGTTAAACCTCTCTGATTCACACAGCCTTTACAGTAACTCCAATCCAAATTTTGACCAGGTAAACGCCGAAATACGCCTCTACAGACATGCACACATCCCGAGCCCCTCCCACGATTTCCGCGAGCGGGAATTGTCTAGTTCCGTTTTCTTCACGTTTCCGCCAATTTTCGGTCGCTAACTCGTCCTAGGGCTTTGAGAAAACCAAAACAAATTATACATCAAAACGTGCGGCTTCATCGGGAATAGTGTGCTATGACTTTTCTAAGAAATTCGTCATTTTTTCGCAGAATTATTCGCAAAAAACTCCGAAAAAAGTCCCATAGGAAATGAATGGGGAGTGAAAAAATTCGGCTCAAAAAATCCACTTTTTTCCAAACGCCACTCCTTCGCCATACGTTCACCTAGAAACTTCATTTAACCATCAAAACGCAGTGATTCTTCTTGTCTCCGCAGGAATGTAGGTTATGTCAGGCTGAGATTTACAGTTTTTGATCAGTGAGTCCTCAAAAAAGTGAAAATTCTCAAAATCTGCTCTGGTTAGAGTGCGTGATGTCAGTTGGTAGAGTGGAGGAGAGATGAAAAATCCGCCTGAAAATTTCCCGATCGCATCGCCCTCACGACCAAACGATAAATGTTAGGGGAATGAAATTTGGTCAGATTGTAGACAGATTTCCTGGGATTCAAATGAATCCAAGTTTGAAGACCTCGCTGTTTCTGAAGTGAAATGGCAGGCAGCAGTTTAGAGCAAAGTCGCACCGTTCTCTCCATAGGAACCAATGTAAACTGAATCATCTGGCCCATGGAGGGACAGTGTTTTTTAAATCGCTGTAACTTGGTCATTTCTCACAATATTTGGAAAATAATTACATTTATGGTTAGCCACAGCCTTCCTCTCGTTCACGGTCATTTCGGTTTTCAGCTCGCATTCACGGTTAGCCCACAATTAGCGCCAGAACGAGACGTTGCGCGCTGCTGCTGAGGAGCACTTTTCTGCTGTCTGTGGCAGGCACCGTTGCTATGGGGCCCATAGCAACCGCCCTTACACACGCGCAGGCACGGTCCCACGCACACACACAGACTCATTGGTGTGCCACACCCATCTTCACACCCAATACCTCCACAGTAGCTGCATTTCAGCCTGTAAATCAGATCTACCTCTCAGCTTCACACAGCCTTTAGAGCAGGGGTGTCAAACTCAGTTCCAACACACCTGATTCAAATGATCAGGCTCGTTATCAGGCTTCTGCTGAGCTTGATGATGAGCTGATTATTTGAATCAGGTGTGTTGGAAGAGGGAAACATCTAAAACATGCAGGACAGTAGACCTCAAGGAACTGAGTTTGACACCCCTGCTTTAGAGTAACTCCAATCCAAATTTTGACCAGGTGAGATCTTCCTGTCTCTGCCTTTCCAAATTAAAGCACAGCACAATTTCAAAAATAAAAGCCTGCGATGAACCGGAAAACGCCAGTTTAACCTCTTAGCTTCACACAGCCTTTAGAGCAGGGGTGTCAAACTCAGTTCCTGGAGGGCCACTATCCTCCATTTTTTAGATGTTTCCCTCTTCCAACACACCTGTTTCAAATGATCAGGCTCGTTATCAGGCTTCTGCTGAGCTTAATGATAACTAATCATTTGAATCAGGTGTGTTGTAAGAAGGAAACATCGAGAACACAGAGGATAGTGGTCCTCCAGGAACTGAGTAACTTAGCTTCACACAGCCTTTAGTAACTCCAATCCGAATTTTGACCAGGTGAGATCTTCCCTTCATTCAGTCAATAAGATCAGCACAGTGAAGCTGGCGCACCCGCTGTGCCTCTTTCACTTCCTCCTGTAATTTCAAAATTCTTTTTTCTCAAGTAATTCTACAAAATCTATAGATCTTGGGTGGCTTTTCACCAATCTTCAGCACCTCATTGTCTTCCCAGTCATGATTCTAAATAGATGGAACATTCCAAGATAAACATATCAAAACTACACTAAATGTTTATTGATATAGTCGGTGGTTTTCCAAATGTCCATTTTTTGTCAGTTTGTAAAGGATGCTGCTGACGCAAGCAGCAAGAGTTTCACAACTTCATGGTGACAATAAGTGAAATTTGGAAAAAGAAAGCACTCATTATGTCTTCAAATATGCATCTCTGTCTCTGTTCAACTGTCGTGATTTTTGTTTTTTTTAAAGTCTTGATCTCAGTTAGTTCTGATATTATTTCTAAATAGCCCTTGGTCTCTGATCTGCAATGCTGATGTACGATTTATAATATTAGTGTAACTATTTATTATTGTGTGTCAGGCTTATGACCGGTGGTTCAAACTTTCTAATAACATCAAACAAAGGACAAACATGACAAATACTATGGTGTGCTTCCTAGTGAGACCATTCAGTGGGCCTTAAACCAAGGCTGCCTGTTAGGGTTATTGGTGACAACACTGTCCTTTGAAGAAGGTCTTAATTACACATACATGTAAAGTCGCCATATTATATCACTCATTGTGTTGTTGTCACATATTCTTACATCTGTGTCTTCATCAGCTGTTCTTTTCCGCTTCAGTCGGAAAACAGGTGAAAGACAGCCAGAAATCATATCCTTTCCCTCCTTAGTGAAATGGGCAAACCTTCTCCCATGCCTGAAGAAATAAAAAATAAACTAACAAAAATAGTCATAACGCTGAAACGGCCAGCTAGGGATACAATACAACAATATTTTTATCAAACAAAGAAATCTAATCTCCTTTGTTAGATCTCTTTGATCTAACAAAGGTTAAATCAATCATACCCTTCCAGGATTAGGTTTTCCATAATAACAGAACATCACCATCTCCGCAGAACTGGCGTGTCATCCTCATAGGAAGAGCACATTCCACAAATCCACAATGATTAACTTCATGTACATGTATGTTGCTCTTACTTTGAATATCCACACTAGTTTGTCAAACTTACAGGAACTGTAATGATCAAATTATCAGTTCAACTTACAACAGTGAAGTCAAATGGAGCACCAAGAATGAGGTACCAGGCGTACTGTGTCAGAAACATTACTCAGGTTAAGGTACTGAAAATATGTTCAGCTATTTGGAAAGTTCCATGTTTGAAAGCTTACCATTATCATAAAAATGCCACAGTCTTTTGCATGTGTCTGTCTCGGAAGACCCTGCACCACGATAGTAGAACAAATATCAAAATGTATCTAATACAATTTATTTTAAAAAGCATGCTATCATGATATTGCTTTGATGGGCCAAGTCAGTTTATATGGGGTGTATATTAATATTAAAAAAGTTTTGAGCAAAATAGTTACAATACTCACTGCAGGCCACCCTCTTTTTGGGACACAGCAACAGAGGATACTTGATTCCCATAAATGCAGTTGTATCTTCTGATGAAGTAATGCAATCTTGAAGACTGTTACTTCTATGTCTTTGCCTGTTTGTCAAATAAATGAATATTAATTGATCAAAAATAATTGTAAAATACAATAAAATAAGTAAATAAAATATATTAAATGAACACAGAAATAAATCAAAAATACTTGTAGTTAAAAATAATAATATAATAATGCTTAAAATAAGTAAATGAAAACAATGATAAACAAAATATCGTTCAGGCAAACATTAAGTGAAAAATTCAAAAATAATTAAAAAATAAAAATGCAAAATTCAATGTTCTTCATTAGAAATGTCATTAAAATGACATAAAAATAACAATAATGCAAAACAAAATGAAAATTATTTTAACATTTAAAAAAACAACAAAATATTCATGATAAAATAAAAAAGAATTAAATAAAAATCTGAAACACAAACATGTAAAACTACAAAGAAAAATAAATCTAATGAATAAAACTGAAATATAAATACTAAATATTAATTTCCATCATAAATACAATAACAAAATACATAAATAAATAAAATATATTAAAATGATAAAACAAATCCAAAATGCATATAACAGAAATGAAATAAAATAAAGCTGAAAATACAATAAGTTTAATAAAAATCACAACAATACACAAAATAAAAGTAAGAAACAGTTAAAAGAAACACAATAGTGCAAAAATACTAATTACTTTTATAATTAAAAATAACTACAATAAAATATTCACAATAAAATAAAAAATAGTAAATTAAAAAATCCAAAAGTCAAATATTAAATCACAAAAATAAAATGAAAAATGTAAAGAATAAAATTAAAGCAAAAAAATAGAAATGTTAAATATTAATTAAATATTTTTAATAATTTAATTAAATTAATCATTCAATAAAACAACAAAAAATGGTAAAGTACATAAAATGTATCAAAATAGTAACATAAATAAATAAAAAATACATTTAATTAAAGTAATAATAAAGTAAGTCTGAAAACAAAAGGTGAAGTTAAATGTGTTAGATCAGCCCCCAGGAGAGCAACGCCTGTTTATGAAAGTTTGATAATTGAATTAGTATTTTTGTCAATTTTATTATTACATTTAAGTAAAACATGAATTCCTCCTATTTTTTTGAATACATAATTTGGTATTGCATTTCACATTTTAACATTTTCTCTTATGAGGCGACATAACCAATTAATTTTGAACATATTATTCATATTATTAATAGATAGAGATAGATAGATAGATACTTTATTAATCTCCAAAGAGAAATTCACAGTTCCAGCAGCATGAAAGGTAAGAACAAAAAAACATGAGAGCATGCATGTTACAAATAAGACTATAAAATACAGAGTTGTCATCCCTGGGTGGGATTGTACCACCAACCTTTCAGGCAACAGCCAAATGCATTAACCAATTACACCACAGAGACCACATATAATTTTGTTCATGTTATTAGTCATTAGTTAATTTCATCATCTTCTGTTCACATATAGTTGTAATACTCTCTTTCTATGACTCTTTGGCTGTGTCCGAAATGGCATACTAACGTACTACATACTACATACTCAATGAGTATATACTGTATACTATGTACTATAAGTATGATTAGAATGTCAACCGTTCACACTGTAGTATACTACTACGTTTCCCATAATGCATTTCAAACCTCCAACGAAAAAAAACGGAAGTACGGCCATCTACTGACACACACACACTGCAGACAGAACCTTCTGGAAAAAACGCCTCTCCCGAGGGGCGCCCGGCAACAACCTAGCAACACCAATCAGCGGTGGCATCCAGGCCCCGGTGCACGTTCATTGGCACTTCTTTCAGACAAAGCCGCTGGCCGCTGGCCGCCAACGCCCTTTCTTCGGTTCCATTCAGAGGTAAGGCTGCGTACTTTTTCTCCTCCCTGCTAGCTTTAGCATAGGCTGATTCTGCACTATATCCTATTAAATATTATGCTCCAACTGAATCTAAATGCTAAGGCTAACAGTAGAAATGCATACTGAATGCTCTTTTGCCACATAGTGCGGTTAAACCGGAGCTTTTGTGCATTTTCCCAGTCGGTGCTGGTGAGGGAGTATGAATAAACTCTGCTAGCTTTAGCTGACTGTAGACCTGTTTGTGCTATGCTGTTCGGTTTGTGCTCTAAATGAATGGGAATGCTGAAGGTACCAGCAGAAAACATATACTTGATAGTGATGTGAGGAAACAATTTTTAAAGGAGATGTAGGATAACTTTGCACCTCTTTGTATTTGCTTTGGTCATGTTCAAGTTGCTGTAAGAGCTTGAGGACGTTTTAATTAGCGTCAATGTCCAACGGTTGTCTTTGTAAAATGTTGCTGCAACGGATAAAATAGCCTTTTCTGCCTCATAATGTTTGTTTGGAAAATAGCGTGGTTAAACAGGAGAGTTTATGCATTTTTCCAGTCTCTTGGTGAGGGAGTGTGAAGCGCCTTTCTCCCTCAACTTCTTCTAGCTTTGTTTGACTGTAAACTTGAGTTGCACAGTTCGATTTTGTCCTCTAAATGAATAGGGATGCTGATGGTCAGAGCAGAAAAATGTAAACTTGACGCTGATATGTAGAAATAATGATTAAAGAAGATGTAGTAGTATTTGCTTTGGTCATGTTCAAGTTGCTATATGTGCTTTGGGATGTTTTAATTTGCATCTATGTAGAACGGTTGTCTTAGTAAAATGGTGCTGTGATATGTCTTCTACCTCATTGTGTTTTCTGTAAAATAGTGTGGTTCAACAGGAGCTTTGCTACAAGTGTTTTAGTGTTGAAAATGGTGCTGTGTGCACCTTCACAGGAATTTTGATGTTTAAATTAATTAAGGTGCCAGTGCTTTGTTCCATCATGTTAGAATCAGTTCTATCAGTCATTTAGGACATCATGATGAGTATAATATCGTTTATTTAAGGCATGTTGCATGATTAAATGTTTTAGTGCTTTCATTCAGTAGTCATTGTCTGATCTTTACCCTTGTTGTGTTTTAAAATAGTTGTTTCGGTTTCTGAGTCAGCAGTGACAGTAGATTTATTTCTCTGATAAAAAAATACATAGCGAGGACATTCGATGTGTTGTGTGTACATGTTTTTCTGCTCATATTGGTGATAACTGTTTAATAGCAGTGGTTTCAGACAAGTGACAGTGTTTGGGTTTTTTTTCTTTTAAGATTTCACTATGATATAAGTGTCCTTGTCTTGTAAAATGAAGCTGTGATGGCATCTCTTTTGTGCCTGGATGTGTTTGATTAAAAATAGTTTGTTTAAATGGGAGATGTAAATCATATTTCTTTGTCGTGGTGAGGATATAAATCATGTGCAATCACACTGAATTGTTGAAGTATATTCCTCTGTCAACTCCTCCAGCTTTTGCATTTGACTACATCAGCCACTACGTTGTATTTGTCGCTATATCATATCTATGTTAAATTGGTACTTTATACTGCTAACTTATCTTCAGCTGGTGCGGTCACCATGGTGACCAACTGCTAGGCTCACATACCCAGGGGGAGAAATCAGCTGTTTGCTGCAGCTCTGGCTCTGAAACAGCTTCTGAACGGCTGCTAATTACAGAAAAACTGCAAATTCTATCTGAAACCAAAATAATTGTGAATAACACAAGGACCTCGGGAGCCAGCACATCTGTACTTTTTGTCCATACTATCAGAAATGTTACGGCAGTCCTGTTTCTGTGATAACTGAGGTCTTATTCACTGTGACACTTATATGACTTTAAGTGAATGGGCATGCTTAAGGTCACAGTAGAAATTTATACTTGATGCTGATGTGAGGAAACAATGATTAAAGGAGATGTTGTATAACTATAAATGTTGTGGTATTTGCTTTGGTCATGTTCGAGTTGCTATATGTGCTTTGGGACGTTTTAATTTGCATCCATGTCCAACGGTTGTCTTTGTGAAATGGTGCTGTGATGGATAAAATATCTCTCCTTACGTCATAGTGTTTTCTGTAAAATAGCGTTGTTAAATGGGAACTTTGCTATAACTGTTACAGTCTTATAAAATGGTGCTGTGATGGTGTCTGGGTGTGTTGAAGGATGTTCCACTGTCAGCTCCTCTAAATTTTGCATTTGACTGTATTAGCTGCTATGCTGTATTTCTCGCTATGTCATATCTATGTTGAAGCCTTAGTTTATACTGTGGTGAACATTTGTCTCTGTAAAATAGTGGTCTGACAGATGAAATATCTCTTGTACTTTGTAGTGTTTGCTTAAAAAGTAGTGTGGTTAAATGTAACATTGACTACATTTTGTAGCAATTTTGATGTTAAAATTAATTAAGGTGCTAGTGCTTTGTTCCATTATCTTACAATCAGTTCTATCAGTCAATTAGGACATAATGATGAGTATAATATCATTTATTTAAGGCATGTTGCATGAGGAAATGTTATCATTAATTACAGTGTCATATTAATTCTGTGCTGTGTTAGACCAGTTCAGCTACTTTTGCTGCAGACATGTTGAGATTCTTCTTCTTTCTGAGAAAACATGCAGTAGTGCTTTAATTTAGTAGCCATTGTCTGGTCTTTAGCCCTTTCCTGTTTTTGAATTAGTTGTTTCAGTTTCATGTTAAAAAAATCGTTGTTTCAGCTTGACTGAGCAGTGCAAGTAGATTTTTTTCCTCTGATGAAAAATACATAGTGAGGACATTAGATGTGTCTTGTACATGCATGTTTTGCTGCTCATATTGGTGCTTACTGTTTCATAGCAGTGGTTTTAGATAACTAGGTGTTTTGTTTTTTTCACCAGCCTTTGGACAGCCTTTTGGAGAGCCTCTGGATTGCCCTTGGACATCCTTTGGTCAACCACCTCTGCATCACCTCATATCCTTTCATCCATCCATCCATCCATCTGTTTTGTGTACCTTGTTCGCTCTCTCTCTCTCTCTCTCTCTCTCTCTCCCTGTGTTTGTCGGTCTCTCTTGTGCTCTTGTGCTGTCTTCCAGGATGCCTCGGAAGGGGAGACGCTCCCAGGCCCAGAAGCAGCGCTGGAGGAAGCCGGACGCGTCTGAGATGCCCACCCCTCCCATTGACGCACCCCACTGCTCACGCTCTCCCCAGTACAAGGTATGTTTACACCCGAACTGACATGCTCACTTGTGCAATACAGAATGTGCTAAGTTGGACACGTTCATGGCATCCGCACGATGTTGAATTAAATAAGTGTATTCTTTGCTAACAGAAGGTTGGTTCCACCCTGCCAGCCGGACGGTTCTGGGAAGAGCGGCAGGCGCGTGCAAACTTTATTGCACGTAAGTACTCAGCTGTTTTTATCATGAAATATCTTCACGAATCATATTTAGTGTACCACCAACAATTACCTGTTGAACACATATTCTGCTGCTCTCATACAATAATAGAAAATGGTGATTGTTGTATGAGCTCTCTTTGTTTGAAATCCGTTTTAAATCCCCTTTTGCTCTGTCTTCTTGTGAACAGGCCGTGGCACCGGTTACCGCCACAAGGTTAAAAAATGGCCAACTTCACCCTTTACTGGGCGCGACCACAAGTTGGTCATTCCTCCTGAGCGCCCTGGAAAGAAGGTATAATTATTAATTGTTGCTGTTCGTTTTCTTAATAAGTTCTTTTGACTTTCATACTAAAACTATGGTATTTCTTTTGCAGTTCATTCTTCTTGTCGGGGACTCCCATCTACGTGCTCTTGTAGATGGCTTTATTCGGATGCCAGAGTCCTCGGCTGAGCTTTGGCTTCCTGTCGACTCCGGGGGCCTCTGCTGCGGAAATTCGCACTGAGGTTCTGCACGCTGCAGTTCCTCGTGCACCTGATGCCGTCTGCGTGATGGCCCCTGGCAACAACCTGACCAGCACCACTGTGGAGAGGGCAGGGGTGGATTTTGCCAATCTCCTCACCACTTGTGGCAACCGCTGGTCCAAGGTTTTTGTGGTCGACTTTCCTCCCCGCCTGGTCGTTGACGTCCAACACCAGGACCTGCTTCGGCAGGAATACAGACGTGTGGCTGCTCGTATGGGTAAGAGGAAAAAGATTTTTTTTTTTCATCCATTCCATTCACTGAATGAACAACAAGAAAGACGTGACCTACATTTTAACAATTCTCAAGTATCAATGGATATTTTGGTACAATGATGACTTTTTTTTTTCAATTGTTTTTCAAGGTGTAAAGTTCTTCAACGCTGTGGAGCACTTCCCCTGAGCAATTTGGTGCTGTGGAGCAAGGATGGTGTAAGTGTAGCATGTTGTGAAAAAAAGTTGTTGATTGGACAGGTTTGGTTCACGGCAGATGTTCAGTGACATTAAAACTGTTTGTATGTGTGTGTTTTTTAAATTTCTTATTTATGCAGGTCCATCTGAGTGATTGTGAGGGGATGGGGATCCTCGTCCAGTTGTTCTGGTCCGCTGCCAACGAGCAACTGGGGACACCACTTCCTTCGCCCCGGATCCCTCCTCAGCCTCCAGTTCGGAAAGCTACACCCGAATTGGTTGTGAGAGAGAGATCCCCTGCTCCACCCAGCCCGAAACCCCGTGAGCAGAGGAAAATGGGTCAGGGCGGCAAGGTAATTGATAAATTGCTTTATGTTTTTTAGACAACTGTGACATCATGTATTGTGATAATAATGGTAATATTATGTGTACTGTGGTTAAAAAAAAACTTAGTTATAATTTACTGTGACACTTTCTGTGATTGCAGACGAGCCATCCTCAGGAACCTCCCCGGTCCAGAGGTTCACCAAAGCCAGGATGGCTCAACAGCAGGTTTGTGATTCTTCAGATAATTCTTTCGGATGCTATTGGTTGTTTTTTGACAGGACAAACTGTAATTAGTAGTGTCTGCTTTGTGTTTTACAGGTGGAGGAGAGCTTTCCTTCCGCTGAACCCCGTCTGGTTCAGCAGCACAGCCCTAAAGTGCCATGGAGAAAGTGTCTCCCTCCAATATGTCTTGCCTGGCGGACTTCAAGGCTTCTCCTAAGCCAAAGAAGGTAAGTTGATTGATCAAAATTTTATCTCCCGCAGAAAGATTGTATGAATGCTCAAACATGTAATTCCTGACAGTTAATTCTGCACGTTTTTTCAGTGTCTTCTGCAATTAAGTAAAACTAGTTCATAACAACAGCCACAAATAATAACAGACTTGAATCAGCTACACAGAAATGTAGTTGTAAATTGTTTGATAGCTGTTCAACTCCATTTAATTGGTATCTCATTTGGTTGGCACAGGTGGCGTCCCCTGCAGTTCTGCCGCGGCTGCCCGCGGAACACTACTCCTCCTTCTGCTTCTTCTCCAGTGACAAGGTACATTACTTTCTGACACAACTGTCACACACTGCACATTTGGAGCTCTTTCAATTGCAGCATGCGCAGTGTCACAACAAGGCGAGTAGACTGTGGCTCATTGTCTGAAATGCTGTGATTGTTAGGAGCCTGGAACGCCTCCAGCTCTGCGTTCCTGGAGATCAGAGGAGGACGCCCCTTCAGGCTTGACCACCGCAACTCAGGCGGTAAGTTGTCTTTCCTTTGGGTTTGGATTTTGATTGAAAACATTAATCAACTTCACAGTTAGTTTGTTTGTGCTAAAGAGAGGCAGTAACAACACTTGTGTTTCTGGGATGCATTTCTTTAAACTTCAGTAATTAATGTTTAATTGATGTTTCTGATGGTGCAGGTGGCTGCTCGGGCAGCAGTGAGACGGCCCAGGACCCCGGACGGGCACCCCCCCACTGCCCAACTGCAGTGCATGATGTAAGCTTCCTCTGACCACATGCTGACTCCATTCCACAGGCATCTACATTGTCCACCACTGACACTTGCTATGTTTTTCTCATCTGTCATCAGCTGTTTGACTCACCCCCGGCCAGATTGTCCTGCAGTTGGGGCAAGACAGAAACCCCTGTTTGTTCTCCCATTGCAAAGGTAAGGATTAGTCCTCTTCTCATCAATATGTGTCATCTGACTGAAAATCATCGTCATTTCACTGAACTTTTGTTGTTCTGTGTTTAGATAGCCAAGATGATGATCCCCTCAACCGAACAGACAGGTCTGGACAGCTGATGATGCGGGCTGCAAGCCTCCTTCTCCTGAGAAGGTATATTTACCTCTCTATAATCAATTAAAAGAACATTACAAAGCAGGCATCTCCATTTGTGACCATTTTTGTCGTTCCTGGTTTTTTTCTGGCACATTTACTGTATAATCACAATTCCAATGAATTGCTAGCATTACGAAAATTGAAACTACTAGCTCGGTATCAGCTACCAATCTAGCGTATTTGTTAGCTTGCTATCTTTCGGGTAGCTAGCTTTGGGACAACTGAAACTACTGGCTAACTAGCTGGCAGCTAGCAATCCAGCTTATTCAAAGGCTAGCTAGCAGTTAGCTAGATACATAGCTTTTGGATAGCTAGATAGCTAGCTTTTAGACAACTGATGCTATTTAGTCGTTAGCCAACTATCTAGCTATCGTGTTGCTTTATTTTTTAAGTGTCACTGTTATTGTCATTTATCAGATGACCCGAACACTGACTCCATCACAAGCCCAGTGGCCCTGGTTCATGACAGCTGCATCCACCTCAGCTGATGCACCAACAGACAATGTAAGTTTATTCCTCTATGATAGACATGTTAGACAATACACAAGTATTTTTTTTTTTGTAAAGTCAGGATTTTTTTTTGTTTACTGCAGTTAAAACTATTTTTTGGCAATTGAGAGAACTGTTATTACGCTGGTCACAATACAATAAGCTACCTGTAATGCTGTGTTGTGTGCCATTGCTTTCACAAAGTAACTCTTGCTTCTGATCAGGGTTTTACATTAGCACTAGCCACTGGCAAAATTCATGTAGAAAAGGTGAATAAAATATTTACATCACTTGCCATCGGCATGGTGGAAAAAAGTCAGTGGAATACTGACTTTGCTATGTAATTGCATTTCAGACAAACAGGAAAAGTATGTGGTCCAGGCAGTCTTCAGTAGCCTTCAGTCTGTACAGTAATGTTGATCCCATGACCGTCAACTGTCTGTTAGATGAAACAACTCTGATGCTGCAGTCATAAGTTGTCTGCTCAAAGCACCCTCCTTAAGCCTCCTCACAAACATTGAAGCAAGTCCCATTACGTTAAAATAGTAATGTCATGTTGAAATCTGTGTTGATGTCTACAGAATAGGAGCTAACTAGTAAATTAAATTAGGTGACATAGGGTTATTATCTGTTCATGGTCTCAGAAAAAATGTAAGTCATTATGATCTGTACAAATGCAATTTCAAGAAAAAAAGAAAATGTTACAATGCCCTGGAAAAAAAAATCCCAGAGGGAAATTCTACAAATAATACAACAAAACACACAGACCTATATATCTATGTACACACACACACACACACACCAAACTATAATAAAATACATATTATTAATATGTATAATGTATTATATACATAATATACGC
>NC_067125.1:73388-102231 GCF_021347895.1 Acanthochromis polyacanthus | reverse complement strand
TAATGCACAGTTTAGTCAAATACGCTGTACATGCAATCCCTTCAAAACCAGAAACATCTCAAACATCAGATTTGCCCTTGAATGAAGAGGGCTTTCAAGTCATCTGAAGAAGGAAATTTGTGTGTCAACATGAGGCTTCATGTTAAATGCCTGCTTTCCATGATTTTTCTGTCCTTCAAATGCTGGTACGGGCTCAAATGCACCAGTTGGTCAAATACGGGTACATCTATCTTCAAAACCAGAACACATTAAAACATGCATTTGCATTCATATAGATCACATTTCACGTCATTCTGAAGAAAAAAATTGTGTGGCACATTATGTTCACGTTAATGCAAGCTTCAGGATTTTGTTCAATGCTGGTCCTGAGCTCAAAATGCACAGTTTTGGTCAAATACGCTGTACATCTTTATTTTCAAACCAGAACACCTTTAAACATCATTTGCATTCATATAGATCAACATTTCACGTCATTCTGAGAAAAAAAATTGTGTGTCAACATTATGTTCACGTTAATGCAGGCTTCAGGATTTTGTTCTCTTCAAATGCTGGTCCTGAGCTGAAATGCACAAGTTTGGACAAATATGCTGTCTATGTAATTTTCTTCAACCCAGAATCATAAACATACTTTGCATTCATATAGATCACATTTCACGTCATTCTGAAGAAAAAATTGTGTGTCAACATTATCTTCACGTTAATGCAGGCTTCAGGATTTTGTTTTCTTCAAAATGCTGTTCCTGAGCTCAAATGCACAAGTTTTGGTCAGATATGCTGTACATCTTTATCTTCAAACCAGAACACCTTTAAACATCATTTGCATTCATATAGATCACATTTCACGTCATTCTGAAGAAAAAAATTGTGTGTCAACATTAGCTTCATGTTAATGCTGCTTTCTGATTTTTCTGCTCTTCAAATGCTCGTCGTGAGTTTTGAATGCACAGGTTGGACAAATATGCTGTACAAGCAATTCTTTCAATCCAGAACATCTCAAACATCATTTGCCTTGATGTACATGGCATTTCAAGTCATTCTGAACAAGAAATTTGTGTGTCAACATTATGTTCACGTTAATGCAGGCTTCAGGATTTTTGTTCTCTTCAAATGCTGGTCCTGAGCTGAAATGCACAAGTTTGGTCAAATATGCTGTACATGCAAACCCTTCAAACCAGAACATCTCAAACATCATTTGCCTTGATGTAGATGGCATTTCAAGTCATTCTGAACAAGAAATTTGTGTGTCAACACGAGCTTCACGATAATGCAGCTTTCATGATTTTTCTGCTCTTCAAATGCTGGTCCTGAGCTGAAGTGCACACTTTGGTCAAATTCGCTGTACATGCAATTCTTTCAAACCAGAACACCTTCAACATCATTTGCAATCATGCAGATCACATTTCAAGTCATTCTGAAGAAAAAATTGTGTGTCAACATTAGCTTCATGTTAATGCTGCTTTCATGATTTTTCTGCTCTTCAAATGCTCGTCGTGAGTTTTTAATGCACAGCTTGGACAAATATGCTGTACAAGCAATTCCTTCAATCCAGAACATCTCAAACATCATTTGCCTTTGATGACGATGGCATTTCAAGTCATTATCTGAACAAGAAATTTGTGTGTCAACATGAGTTTTATTTTAATGCTGCTTTCATGATTTTTCTGCTCTTCAAATGCTGGTCCTGAGCTCAAATGCACAGTTTGGTCAAATACGTTGTACATCTTTATCTTCAAACCATACCACCTTTAAAAACACATTTGCATTCATATAGATCACATTTCACGTCATTCTGAAGAAAAACTTGTGTGTCAACATGAGCTTCATGTTAATGCTGCTTTCATGATTTTTCTGCTATTTCAAATGCTCGTCGTGAGTTTTTAATGCACAGTTTGGTCAAATACGCTGTACATCTTTATCTTCAAACCAGAACACCTTTAAACATACTTTGCATTCATATAGATCACATTTCACGTCATCTGAAGAAAAAAATTGTGTGTCAACATTATGTTCACGTTAATGCAGGCTTCAGGATTTTGTTCAAATGCTGGTCCTGAGCTGAAATGCACAGTTTGGTCAAATACGCTGTACATCTTTATCCTTCAAACCAGAACATCATAAACATACTTTGCATTCATATAGATCACATTTCACGTCATTCTGAAGAAAAAAATTGTGTGTCAACATTATCTTCACGTTAATGCAGGCTTCAGGATTTTTGTTTTCTTCAAAATGTTGTTCCTGAGCTCAAATGCACAAGTTTGGTCAGATATGCTGTACATCTTTATCTTCAAACCAGAACACCTTTAAACATCATTTGCATTCATATAGATCACATTTCACGTCATTCTGAAGAAAACAATTGTGTGTCAACATTAGCTTCATGTTAATGCTGCTTTCATGATTTTTCTGCTCTTCAAATGCTCGTCGTGAGTTTTTAATGCACAGTTTGGACAAATATGCTGTACAAGCAATTCCTTCAATCCAGAACATCTCAAACAGCATTTGCGTTGATGTACATGGCATTTCAAGTCATTCTGAACAAGAAATTTGTGTGTCAACATTATGTTCACGTTAATGCAGGCTTCAGGATTTTTGTTCTCTTCAAACGCTGGTCCTGAGCTGAAATGCACAAGTTTGGTCAAATATGCTGTACATGCAATTCCTTCAAACCAGAACACCTTCAACATCATTTGCAATCATGCAGATCACATTTCAAGACATTCTGAAGAAAAAAATTGTGTGTCAACATGACCTTCTTTTTAATGCTGCTTTCATGATTTTTCTGCTCTTCAAATGCTGCTCATGAGCTTTTAATGCACAGTTTAGTCAAATACGCTGTACATGCGATCCCTTCAAACCAGAACATCTCAAACATCATTTGCCTTGATGAAGATGGCATTTCAAGTCATTCTGAACAAGAAATTTGTGTGTCAACATGAGCTTCATGTTAATGCTGCTTTCATGATTTTTCTGCTCTTCAAATGCTGGTCGTGAGCTCAAATGCACAGTTTGGTCAAATACGCTGTACATCTTTATCTTCAAACCAGAACACCTTTAAACATCATTTGCATTCATATAGATCACATTTCACGTCTTTCTGAAGAAAAAAATTGTGTGTCAACATTAATTTCACGTTAATGCAGGCTTCAGGATTTTTGTTCTCTTCAAATGCTGGTCCTGAGCTGAAATGCACAAGTTTGGACAAATATGCTGTCTATGTAATTTCCTTCAACCCAGAACATCATAAAAATACTTTGCATTCATATAGATCACATTTCACGTCATTCTGAAGAAGAAAATTGTGTGTCAACATGAGCTTCATTTTAATGCTGCTTTCATGATTTTTCTGCTCTTCAAATGCTGCTCATGAGCTTTTAATGCACAGTTTAGTCAAATACGCTGGACATGCAATCCCTTCAAACCAGAACATCTCAAACATCATTTGCCTTGATGAAGATGGCTTTCATGATTTTTCTGCTCTTCAAATGCTGCTCATGAGCTTTTAATGCACAGTTTAGTCAAATACGCTGTACATGCAATCCCTTCAAACCAGAACATCTCAAACATCATTTGCCTTGATGAAGATGGCATTTCAAGTCATTCTGAACAAGAAATTTGTGTGTCAACATGAGCTTCATGTTAATGCTGCTTTCATGATTTTTTTGCTCTTCAAATGCTGGTCGTGAGCTCAAATGCACAGTTTGGTCAAATACGCTGTACATCTTTATCTTCAAACCAGAACACCTTTAAACATCATTTGCATTCATATAGATCACATTTCACGTCATTCTGAAGAAAAAAATTGTGTGTCAACATTATGTTCACGTTAATGCAGGCTTCAGGATTTTTATTCTCTTCAAAGGCTGGTCCTGAGCTTAAATGCACAAGTTTGGACAAATATGCTGTCTATTTAATTTCCTTCAACCCAGAACATCATAAACATACTTTGCATTCATATAGATCACATTTCACGTCATTCTGAAGAAAAAAATTGTGTGTCAACATTATCTTCACGTTAATGCAGGCTTCAGGATTTTTGTTTTCTTCAAAATGCTGTTCCTGAGCTCAAATGCACAAGTTTGGTCAGATATGCTGTACATCTTTATCTTCAAACCAGAACACCTTTAAACATCATTTGCATTCATATAGATCACATTTCACGTCATTCTGAAGAAAAAATTGTGTGTCAACATTAGCTTCATGTTAATGCTGCTTTCATGATTTTTCTGCTCTTCAAATGCTCGTCGTGAGTTTTTAATGCACAGGTTGGACAAATATGCTGTACAAGCAATTCTTTCAATCCAGAACATCTCAAACATCATTTGCCTTGATGTACATGGCATTTCAAGTCATTCTGAACAAGAAATTTGTGTGTCAACATTATGTTCACGTTAATGCAGGCTTCAGGATTTTTGTTCTCTTCAAATGCTGGTCCTGAGCTGAAATGCACAAGTTTGGTCAAATATGCTGTACATGCAAACCCTTCAAACCAGAACATCTCAAACATCATTTGCCTTGATGTAGATGGCATTTCAAGTCATTCTGAACAAGAAATTTGTGTGTCAACACGAGCTTCACGATAATGCAGCTTTCATGATTTTTCTGCTCTTCAAATGCTGGTCCTGAGCTGAAGTGCACACTTTGGTCAAATTCGCTGTACATGCAATTCTTTCAAACCAGAACACCTTCAACATCATTTGCAATCATGCAGATCACATTTCAAGTCATTCTGAAGAAAAAATTGTGTGTCAACATTAGCTTCATGTTAATGCTGCTTTCATGATTTTTCTGCTCTTCAAATGCTCGTCGTGAGTTTTTAATGCACAGCTTGGACAAATATGCTGTACAAGCAATTCCTTCAATCCAGAACATCTCAAACATCATTTGCCTTGATGACGATGGCATTTCAAGTCATTCTGAACAAGAAATTTGTGTGTCAACATGAGTTTTATTTTAATGCTGCTTTCATGATTTTTCTGCTCTTCAAATGCTGGTCCTGAGCTCAAATGCACAGTTTGGTCAAATACGTTGTACATCTTTATCTTCAAACCATACCACCTTTAAACAACATTTGCATTCATATAGATCACATTTCACGTCATTCTGAAGAAAAAATTGTGTGTCAACATGAGCTTCATGTTAATGCTGCTTTCATGATTTTTCTGCTATTCAAATGCTCGTCGTGAGTTTTAATGCACAGTTTGGTCAAATACGCTGTACATCTTTATCTTCAAACCAGAACACCTTTAAACATACTTTGCATTCATATAGATCACATTTCACGTCAATCTGAAGAAAAAAATTGTGTGTCAACATTATGTTCACGTTAATGCAGGCTTCAGGATTTTTGTTCAATGCTGGTCCTGAGCTCAAATGCACAGTTTGGTCAAATACGCTGTACATCTTTATCTTCAAACCAGAACATCATAAACATCCTTTGCATTCATATAGATCACATTTCACGTCATTCTGAAGAAAAAAATTGTGTGTCAACATTATCTTCACGTTAATGCAGGCTTCAGGATTTTTGTTTTCTTCAAAATGTTGTTCCTGAGCTCAAATGCACAAGTTTGGTCAGATATGCTGTACATGCAAACCCTTCAAACCAGAACATCTCAAACATCATTTGCCTTGATGTAGATGGCATTTCAAGTCATTCTGAACAAGAAATTTGTGTGTCAACACGAGCTTCACGATAATGCAGCTTTCATGATTTTTCTGCTCTTCAAATGCTGGTCCTGAGCTGAAGTGCACACTTTGGTCAAATTCGCTGTACATGCAATTCTTTCAAACCAGAACACCTTCAACATCATTTGCAATCATGCAGATCACATTTCAAGTCATTCTGAAGAAAAAAATTGTGTGTCAACATTAGCTTCATGTTAATGCTGCTTTCATGATTTTTCTGCTCTTCAAATGCTCGTCGTGAGTTTTTAATGCACAGCTTGGACAAATATGCTGTACAAGCAATTCCTTCAATCCAGAACATCTCAAACATCATTTGCCTTGATGACGATGGCATTTCAAGTCATTCTGAACAAGAAATTTGTGTGTCAACATGAGTTTTATTTTAATGCTGCTTTCATGATTTTTCTGCTCTTCAAATGCTGGTCCTGAGCTCAAATGCACAGTTTGGTCAAATACGTTGTACATCTTTATCTTCAAACCATACCACCTTTAAACAACATTTGCATTCATATAGATCACATTTCACGTCATTCTGAAGAAAAAACTTGTGTGTCAACATGAGCTTCATGTTAATGCTGCTTTCATGATTTTTCTGCTATTCAAATGCTCGTCGTGAGTTTTTAATGCACAGTTTGGTCAAATACGCTGTACATCTTTATCTTCAAACCAGAACACCTTTAAACATACTTTGCATTCATATAGATCACATTTCACGTCAATCTGAAGAAAAAAATTGTGTGTCAACATTATGTTCACGTTAATGCAGGCTTCAGGATTTTTGTTCAATGCTGGTCCTGAGCTCAAATGCACAGTTTGGTCAAATACGCTGTACATCTTTATCTTCAAACCAGAACATCATAAACATCCTTTGCATTCATATAGATCACATTTCACGTCATTTTGAAGAAAAAAATTGTGTGTCAACATTATCTTCACGTTAATGCAGGCTTCAGGATTTTTGTTTTCTTCAAAATGTTGTTCCTGAGCTCAAATGCACAAGTTTGGTCAGATATGCTGTACATCTTTATCTTCAAACCAGAACACCTTTAAACATCATTTGCATTCATATAGATCACATTTCACGTCATTCTGAAGAAAACAATTGTGTGTCAACATTAGCTTCATGTTAATGCTGCTTTCATGATTTTTCTGCTCTTCAAATGCTCGTCGTGAGTTTTTAATGCACACTTTGGACAAATATGCTGTACAAGCAATTCCTTCAATCCAGAACATCTCAAACAGCATTTGCGTTGATGTACATGGCATTTCAAGTCATTCTGAACAAGAAATTTGTGTGTCAACATTATGTTCACGTTAATGCAGGCTTCAGGATTTTTGTTCTCTTCAAACGCTGGTCCTGAGCTGAAATGCACAAGTTTGGTCAAATATGCTGTACATGCAATTCCTTCAAACCAGAACACCTTCAACATCATTTGCAATCATGCAGATCACATTTCAAGACATTCTGAAGAAAAAATTGTGTGTCAACATGACCTTCTTTTAATGCTGCTTTCATGATTTTTCTGCTCTTCAAATGCTGCTCATGAGCTTTTAATGCACAGTTTAGTCAAATACGCTGTACATGCGATCCCTTCAAACCAGAACATCTCAAACATCATTTGCCTTGATGAAGATGGCATTTCAAGTCATTCTGAACAAGAAATTTGTGTGTCAACATGAGCTTCATGTTAATGCTGCTTTCATGATTTTTCTGCTCTTCAAATGCTGGTCGTGAGCTCAAATGCACAGTTTGGTCAAATACGCTGTACATCTTTATCTTCAAACCAGAACACCTTAAACATACTTTGCATTCATATAGATCACATTTCACGTTATTCTGAAGAAAAAAAAATTGTGTGTCAACATTATCGTTCACGTTAATGCAGGCTTTCAGATTTTTGTTTCCTCAAAATGCTGTTCCTGAGCTGAAATGCACAAGTTTGGTCAAATAGCTGTACATCTTTATCTTCAACCCAGAACACCTTTAAACATCATTTGCATTCATATAGATCACATTCACGTCATTCTGAAGAAAAAATGTGTGTCAACATAGCTTCATTTTAAGTGCTGCTTTCATGATTTTTCTGCTCTTCAAATGCTCGTCGTGAGTTTTAATGCACAGTTTGACAAATATGCTGTACAAGCAATTCCTTCAATCCAGAACATCTCAAACATCATTTGCCTTGATGTACATTGGCATTTCAAGTCATTCTGAACAAGAAATTTGTGTGTCAACATTTATGTTCACGTTAATGCAGGCTTCAGGATTTTTGTCTCTTCAAATGCTGGTCCTGAGCTGAAATGCACAAGTTTGGTCAAATACGCTGTACATGCAATCCCTTCAAACCAGAACATCTCAAACATCATTTGCCTTGATGAAGATGGCATTTCAAGTCATTCTGAACAAGAAATTTGTGTGTCAACATGAGCTTCATGTTAATGCTGCTTTCATGATTTTTTTGCTCTTCAAATGCTGGTCGTGAGCTCAAATGCACAGTTTGGTCAAATACGCTGTACATCTTTATCTTCAAACCAGAACACCTTTAAACATCATTTGCATTCATATAGATCACATTTCACGTCATTCTGAAGAAAAAAATTGTGTGTCAACATTATGTTCACGTTAATGCAGGCTTCAGGATTTTTATTCTCTTCAAAGGCTGGTCCTGAGCTTAAATGCACAAGTTTGGACAAATATGCTGTCTATTTAATTTCCTTCAACCCAGAACATCATAAACATACTTTGCATTCATATAGATCACATTTCACGTCATTTTGAAGAAAAAAATTGTGTGTCAACATTATCTTCACGTTAATGCAGGCTTCAGGATTTTTGTTTTCTTCAAAATGCTGTTCCTGAGCTCAAATGCACAAGTTTGGTCAGATATGCTGTACATCTTTATCTTCAAACCAGAACACCTTTAAACATCATTTGCATTCATATAGATCACATTTCACGTCATTCTGAAGAAAAAAATTGTGTGTCAACATTATGTTCACATTAATGCAGGCTTTAGGATTTTTCTTCTCTTCAAATGCTGGTCCTGAGATCAAATGCACAGTTTGGTCAAATACGCTGTACATCTTTATCTTCAAACCAGAACACCTTTAAACATCCTTTGCATTCATATAGATCACATTTCAAGTCATTCTGAACAAGAAATTTGCGTATCAACATTATGTTCACGATAATGCAGCTTTCATGATTTTTCTGCTCTTCAAATGCTAGTCGTGAGTTTTAATGCACAGTTTGGACTAATATGCTGTACATGCAATCCCTTCAAACCAGAACACCTTCAACATCATTTGCAATCATGCAGATCACATTTCAAGTCATTCTGAAGAAAAAAATTGTGTGTCAACATGAGCTTCTTTTAATGCTGCTTTCATGATTTTTCTGCTCTTCAAATCCTGCTCATGAGCTTTTAATGCACAGTTTAGTCAAATACGCTGTGCATGTGATCCCTTCAAACCAGAACATCTCAAACATCATTTGACTTGATGAAGATGGCATTTCAAGTCATTCTGAACAAGAAATTTGTGTGTCAACATGAGCTTCATTTTAATGCTGCTTTCATGATTTTTCTGCTCTTCAAATGCTGGTCGTGAGCTCAAATGCACAGTTTGGTCAAATACGCTGTACATCTTTATCTTCAAACCAGAACACCTTTAAACATCATTTGCATTCATATAGATCACATTTCACGTCATTCTGAAGAAAAAACTTGTGTGTCAACATGAGCTTCATGTTAATGCTGCTTTCATGATTTTTCTGCTCTTCAAATGCTCGTCGTGAGTTTTTAATGCACAGTTTGGTCAAATACGCTGTACATCTTTATCTTCAAACCAGAACACCTGTAAACATACTTTGCATTCATATAGATCACATTTCACGTCATTCTGAAGAAAAAAATTGTGTGTCAACATTATCTTCACGTTAATGCAGGCTTAAGCATTTTTGTTCTCTTCAAAATGTTGTGCCTGAGCTGAAATGCACAAGTTTGGTCAAATATGCTGTACATCTTTATCTTCAAACCAGAACACCTTTAAACATCATTTGCATTCATATAGATCACATTTCACGTCATTCTGAAGGAAAAAATTGTGTGTCAACATGAGCTTCATGTTAATGCTTCTTTCATGATTTTTCTGCTCTTCAAATGCTGGTCCTGAGCTCAAATGCGCAGTTTGGTCAAATACGCTGTACATCTTTATCTTCAAACCAGAACACCTTTAAACATCCTTTGCATTCATATAGATAACATTTCACGTCATTCTGAAGAAAACAATTGTGTGTCAACATTATGTTCACGTTAATGCAGGCTTCAGGATTTTTGTTCTCTTCAAATGCTGGTCCTGAGCTGAAGTGCACACTTTGGTCAAATTCGCTGTACATGCAATTCCTTCAAACCAGAACACCTTCAACATCATTTGCAATCATGCAGATCACATTTCAAGTCATTCAGAAGAAAAAAATTGTGTGTCAACATGAGCTTCTTGTTAATGCTGCTTTCATGATTTTGCTGCTGTTCAAATGCTGCTCATGAGCTTTTAATGCACAGTTTAGTCAAATACGCTGTACATGCAATCCCTTCAAACCAGAACATCTCAAACATCATTTGCCTTGATGAAGATGGCATTTCAAGTCATTCTGAAGAAGAAATTTGTGTGTCAACATGAGCTTCATGTTAATGCTGCTTTCATGATTTTTCTGCTCTTCAAATGCTGGTCGTGAGCTCAAATGCACAGTTTGGTCAAATACGCGGTACATCTTTATCTTCAAACCAGAACACCTTTAAACATCATTTGCATTCATATAGATCACATTTCACGTCATTCTGAAGAAAAAAATTGTGTGGCAACATTATGTTCACGTTAATGCAAGCTTCAGGATTTTTGTTCAATGCTGGTCCTGAGCTCAAATGCACAGTTTGGTCAAATACGCTGTACATCTTTATTTTCAAACCAGAACACCTTTAAACATCATTTGCATTCATATAGATCACATTTCACGTCATTCTGAAGAAAAAAATTGTGTGTCAACATTATGTTCACGTTAATGCAGGCTTCAGGATTTTTGTTCTCTTCAAATGCTGGTCCTGAGCTGAAATGCACAAGTTTGGACAAATATGCTGTCTATGTAATTTTCTTCAACCCAGAACATCATAAACATACTTTGCATTCATATAGATCACATTTCACGTCATTCTGAAGAAAAAAATTGTGTGTCAACATTATCTTCACGTTAATGCAGGCTTCAGGATTTTTGTTTTCTTCAAAATGCTGTTCCTGAGCTCAAATGCACAAGTTTGGTCAGATATGCTGTACATCTTTATCTTCAAACCAGAACACCTTTAAACATCATTTGCATTCATATAGATCACATTTCACGTCATTCTGAAGAAAAAAATTGTGTGTCAACATTAGCTTCATGTTAATGCTGCTTTCATGATTTTTCTGCTCTTCAAATGCTCGTCGTGAGTTTTGAATGCACAGGTTGGACAAATATGCTGTACAAGCAATTCTTTCAATCCAGAACATCTCAAACATCATTTGCCTTGATGTACATGGCATTTCAAGTCATTCTGAACAAGAAATTTGTGTGTCAACATTATGTTCACGTTAATGCAGGCTTCAGGATTTTTGTTCTCTTCAAATGCTGGTCCTGAGCTGAAATGCACAAGTTTGGTCAAATATGCTGTACATGCAAACCCTTCAAACCAGAACATCTCAAACATCATTTGCCTTGATGTAGATGGCATTTCAAGTCATTCTGAACAAGAAATTTGTGTGTCAACACGAGCTTCACGATAATGCAGCTTTCATGATTTTTCTGCTCTTCAAATGCTGGTCCTGAGCTGAAGTGCACACTTTGGTCAAATTCGCTGTACATGCAATTCTTTCAAACCAGAACACCTTCAACATCATTTGCAATCATGCAGATCACATTTCAAGTCATTCTGAAGAAAAAAATTGTGTGTCAACATTAGCTTCATGTTAATGCTGCTTTCATGATTTTTCTGCTCTTCAAATGCTCGTCGTGAGTTTTTAATGCACAGCTTGGACAAATATGCTGTACAAGCAATTCCTTCAATCCAGAACATCTCAAACATCATTTGCCTTGATGACGATGGCATTTCAAGTCATTCTGAACAAGAAATTTGTGTGTCAACATGAGTTTTATTTTAATGCTGCTTTCATGATTTTTCTGCTCTTCAAATGCTGGTCCTGAGCTCAAATGCACAGTTTGGTCAAATACGTTGTACATCTTTATCTTCAAACCATACCACCTTTAAACAACATTTGCATTCATATAGATCACATTTCACGTCATTCTGAAGAAAAAACTTGTGTGTCAACATGAGCTTCATGTTAATGCTGCTTTCATGATTTTTCTGCTATTCAAATGCTCGTCGTGAGTTTTTAATGCACAGTTTGGTCAAATACGCTGTACATCTTTATCTTCAAACCAGAACACCTTTAAACATACTTTGCATTCATATAGATCACATTTCACGTCAATCTGAAGAAAAAAATTGTGTGTCAACATTATGTTCACGTTAATGCAGGCTTCAGGATTTTTGTTCAATGCTGGTCCTGAGCTCAAATGCACAGTTTGGTCAAATACGCTGTACATCTTTATCTTCAAACCAGAACATCATAAACATCCTTTGCATTCATATAGATCACATTTCACGTCATTCTGAAGAAAAAAATTGTGTGTCAACATTATCTTCACGTTAATGCAGGCTTCAGGATTTTTGTTTTCTTCAAAATGTTGTTCCTGAGCTCAAATGCACAAGTTTGGTCAGATATGCTGTACATCTTTATCTTCAAACCAGAACACCTTTAAACATCATTTGCATTCATATAGATCACATTTCACGTCATTCTGAAGAAAACAATTGTGTGTCAACATTAGCTTCATGTTAATGCTGCTTTCATGATTTTTCTGCTCTTCAAATGCTCGTCGTGAGTTTTTAATGCACACTTTGGACAAATATGCTGTACAAGCAATTCCTTCAATCCAGAACATCTCAAACAGCATTTGCGTTGATGTACATGGCATTTCAAGTCATTCTGAACAAGAAATTTGTGTGTCAACATTATGTTCACGTTAATGCAGGCTTCAGGATTTTTGTTCTCTTCAAACGCTGGTCCTGAGCTGAAATGCACAAGTTTGGTCAAATATGCTGTACATGCAATTCCTTCAAACCAGAACACCTTCAACATCATTTGCAATCATGCAGATCACATTTCAAGACATTCTGAAGAAAAAAATTGTGTGTCAACATGACCTTCTTTTTAATGCTGCTTTCATGATTTTTCTGCTCTTCAAATGCTGCTCATGAGCTTTTAATGCACAGTTTAGTCAAATACGCTGTACATGCGATCCCTTCAAACCAGAACATCTCAAACATCATTTGCCTTGATGAAGATGGCATTTCAAGTCATTCTGAACAAGAAATTTGTGTGTCAACATGAGCTTCATGTTAATGCTGCTTTCATGATTTTTCTGCTCTTCAAATGCTGGTCGTGAGCTCAAATGCACAGTTTGGTCAAATACGCTGTACATCTTTATCTTCAAACCAGAACACCTTTAAACATCATTTGCATTCATATAGATCACATTTCACGTCTTTCTGAAGAAAAAAATTGTGTGTCAACATTAATTTCACGTTAATGCAGGCTTCAGGATTTTTGTTCTCTTCAAATGCTGGTCCTGAGCTGAAATGCACAAGTTTGGACAAATATGCTGTCTATGTAATTTCCTTCAACCCAGAACATCATAAAAATACTTTGCATTCATATAGATCACATTTCACGTCATTCTGAAGAAGAAAATTGTGTGTCAACATGAGCTTCATTTTAATGCTGCTTTCATGATTTTTCTGCTCTTCAAATGCTGCTCATGAGCTTTTAATGCACAGTTTAGTCAAATACGCTGGACATGCAATCCCTTCAAACCAGAACATCTCAAACATCATTTGCCTTGATGAAGATGGCTTTCATGATTTTTCTGCTCTTCAAATGCTGCTCATGAGCTTTTAATGCACAGTTTAGTCAAATACGCTGTACATGCAATCCCTTCAAACCAGAACATCTCAAACATCATTTGCCTTGATGAAGATGGCATTTCAAGTCATTCTGAACAAGAAATTTGTGTGTCAACATGAGCTTCATGTTAATGCTGCTTTCATGATTTTTTTGCTCTTCAAATGCTGGTCGTGAGCTCAAATGCACAGTTTGGTCAAATACGCTGTACATCTTTATCTTCAAACCAGAACACCTTTAAACATCATTTGCATTCATATAGATCACATTTCACGTCATTCTGAAGAAAAAAATTGTGTGTCAACATTATGTTCACGTTAATGCAGGCTTCAGGATTTTTATTCTCTTCAAAGGCTGGTCCTGAGCTTAAATGCACAAGTTTGGACAAATATGCTGTCTATTTAATTTCCTTCAACCCAGAACATCATAAACATACTTTGCATTCATATAGATCACATTTCACGTCATTTTGAAGAAAAAATTGTGTGTCAACATTATCTTCACGTTAATGCAGGCTTCAGGATTTTTGTTTTCTTCAAAATGCTGTTCCTGAGCTCAAATGCACAAGTTTGGTCAGATATGCTGTACATCTTTATCTTCAAACCAGAACACCTTTAAACATCATTTGCATTCCTATAGATCACATTTCACGTCATTCTGAAGAAAACAATTGTGTGTCAACATTAGCTTCATGTTAATGCTGCTTTCATGATTTTTCTGCTCTTCAAATGCTCGTCGTGAGTTTTTAATGCACAGTTTGGACAAATATGCTGTACAAGCAATTCCTTCAATCCAGAACATCTCAAACATCATTTGCCTTGATGTACATGGCATTTCAAGTCATTCTGAACAAGAAATTTGTGTGTCAACATTATGTTCACGTTAATGCAGGCTTCAGGATTTTTGTTCTCTTCAAATGCTGGTCCTGAGCTGAAATGCACAAGTTTGGTCAAATATGCTGTACATGCAATCCCTTCAAACCAGAACATCTCAAACATCATTTGCCTTGATGTAGATGGCATTTCAAGTCATTCTGAACAAGAAATTTGTGTGTCAACATTATGTTCACGATAATGCAGCTTTCGTGATTTTTCTGCTCTTCAAATGCTGGTCCTGAGCTTAAGTGCACGCTTTGGTCAAATTCGCTGTACATGCAATTCCTTCAAACCAGAACACCTTCAACATCATTTGCAATCATGCAGATCACATTTCAAGTCATTCTGAAGAAAAAAATTGTGTGTCAACATTAGCTTCATGTTCATGCTGCTTTCATGATTTTTCTGCTCTTCAAATGCTCGTCGTGAGTTTTAATGCACAGCTTGGACAAATATGCTGTACAAGCAATTCCTTCAATCCAGAACATCTCAAACATCATTTGCCTTGATGTAGATGGCATTTCAAGTCATTCTGAACAAGAAATTTGTGTGTCAACATTATGTTCACGTTAATGCAGGCTTCAGGATTTTTGTTCTCTTCAAATGCTGGTCCTGAGCTGAAGTGCACACTTTGGTCAAATTCGCTGTACATGCAGTTCCTTCAACCCAAAACACCTTCAACATCATTTGCAATCATGCAGATCACATTTCAAGACATTCTGAAGAAAAAACTTGTGTGTCAACATGAGCTTCTTCTTAATGCTGCTTTCATGATTTTTCTGCTCTTCAAATGCTGCTCATGAGCTTTTAATGCACAGTTTAGTCAAATACGCTGTACATGCGATCCCTTCAAACCAGAACATCTCAAACATCATTTGCCTTGATGAAGATGGCATTTCAAGTCATTCTGAACAAGAAATTTGTGTGTCAACATGAGCTTCATGTTGACACACAAATGTCATCATTAATTTCACGTTAATGTTGACACACAAATGTCATCATTAATTTCACGTTAATGCAGGCTTCAGGATTTTTGTTCTCTTCAAATGCTGGTCCTGAGCTGAAATGCACAAGTTTGGACAAATATGCTGTCTATGTAATTTCCTTCAACCCAGAACATCGTAAACATACTTTGCATTCATATAGATCACATTTCACGTCATTTTGAAGAAAAAAATTGTGTGTCAACATTATCTTCACGTTAATGCAGGCTTCAGGATTTTTGTTTTCTTCAAAATGCTGTTCCTGAGCTCAAATGCACAAGTTTGGTCAGATATGCTGTACATCTTTATCTTCAAACCAGAACACCTTTAAACATCATTTGCATTCCTATAGATCACATTTCACGTCATTCTGAAGAAAACAATTGTGTGTCAACATTAGCTTCATGTTAATGCTGCTTTCATGATTTTTCTGCTTTTCAAGTGCTCGTCGTGAGTTTTTAATGCACAGTTTGGACAAATATGCTGTACAAGCAATTCCTTCAATCCAGAACATCTCAAACATCATTTGCCTTGATGTACATGGCATTTCAAGTCATTCTGAACAAGAAATTTGTGTGTCAACATTATGTTCACGTTAATGCAGGCTTCAGGATTTTTGTTCTCTTCAAATGCTGGTCCTGAGCTGAAATGCACAAGTTTGGTCAAATATGCTGTACATGCAATCCCTTCAAACCAGAACATCTCAAACATCATTTGCCTTGATGTAGATGGCATTTCAAGTCATTCTGAACAAGAAATTTGTGTGTCAACATTATGTTCACGATAATGCAGCTTTCATGATTTTTCTGCTCTTCAAATGCTGGTCCTGAGCTTAAGTGCACACTTTGGTCAAATTCGCTGTACATGCAATTCCTTCAAACCAGAACACCTTCAACATCATTTGCAATCATGCAGATCACATTTCAAGTCATTCTGAAGAAAAAAATTGTGTGTCAACATGAGCTTCATGTTCATGCTGCTTTCATGATTTTTCTGCTCTTCAAATGCTGCTCGTGAGCTTTTAATGCACAGCTTGAGTCAAATACGCTGTACAAGCGATTCCTTCAATCCAGAACATCTCAAACATCATTTGCCTTGATGTACATGGCATTTCAAGTAATTCTGAACAAGAAATTTGTGTGTCAACATGAGCTTCACGTTAATGCTGCTTCATGATTTTTGTTCTCTTCATATGCTGGTCCTGAGCTCAAATGCACAGTTTGGTCAAATATGCTGTACATGCTTATCCTTCAAACCAGAACACCTTCAAACATCATTTGCCTTCATATAGATGGCATTTCAAGTCATTCTGACGAAGAAAATTGTGTGTCAACATTACGTTCACGTTAATGCAGGCTTCAGGATTTTTGTTCTCTTCAAATGCTGGTCCTGAGCTGAAGTGCACACTTTGGTCAAATTCGCTGTACATGCAATTCCTTCAAACCAGAACACCTTCAACATCATTTGCAATCATGCAGATCACATTTCAAGTCATTCTGAAGAAAAAATTGTGTGTCAACATGAGCTTCTTTTAATGCTGCTTTCATGATTTTTCTGCTCTTCAAATGCTGCTCATGAGCTTTTAATGCACAGTTTAGTCAAATACGCTGTACATGCGATCCCTTCAAACCAGAACATCTCAAACATCATTTGCCTTGATGAAGATGGCATTTCAAGTCATTCTGAACAAGAAATTTGTGTGTCAACATGAGCTTCATGTTAATGCTGCTTTCATGATTTTTCTGCTCTTCAAATGCTGGTCGTGAGCTCAAATGCACAGTTTGGTCTAATACGCTGTACATCTTTATCTTCAAACCAGAACACCTTTAAACATCATTTGCATTCATATAGATCACATTTCACGTCATTCTGAAGAAAAAAATTGTGTGTCAACATTATGTTCACGATTCAGGATTTTTGTTCTCTTCAAATGCTGGTCCTGAGCTGAAATGCACAAGTTTGGTCAAATACGCTGTACATGCAATCCCTTCAAACCAGAACATCTCAAACATCATTTGCCTTGATGTAGATGGCATTTCAAGTCATTCTGAACAAGAAATTTGTGTGTCAACATTATGTTCACGATAATGCAGCTTTCATGATTTTACTGCTCTTCAAATGCTGGTCCTGAGCTGAAGTGCACACTTTGGTCAAATTCGCTGTACATGCAGTTCCTTCAATCCAAAACACCTTCAACATCATTTGCAATCATGCAGATCACATTTCAAGTCATTCTGAAGAAAAAAACTTGTGTGTCAACATGAGCTTCTTGTTAATGCTGCTTTCATGATTTTTCTGCTCTTCAAATGCTGCTCATGAGCTTTTAATGCACAGTTTAGTCAAATACGCTGTACATGCGATCCCTTCAAACCAGAACATCTCAAACATCATTTGCCTTGATGAAGATGGCATTTCAAGTCATTCTGAACAGGAAATTTGTGTGTCAACATGAGCTTCATGTTAATGCTGCTTTCATGATTTTTCTGCTCTTCAAATGAGGATCCTGAGCTCAAATGTACAGTTTGGTCAAATACGCTGTACATCTTTATCTTCAAACCAGAACACCTTCAAACATCATTTGCATTCATATAGATCACATTTCACGTCATTCTGACGACAAAAATTGTGTGTCAACATTATGTTCACGTTAATGCAGGCTTCAGGATTTTTGTTCTCTTCAAATGCTGGTCCTGAGCTGAAATGCACAGTTTGGTCAAATACGCTGTACATCTTTATCTTCAAACCAGAACACCTTCAAACATCATTTGCATTCATATAGATCACATTTCACGTCATTCTGAAGAAGAAAATTGTGTGTCAACATGAGCTTCATTTTAATGCTGCTTTCATGATTTTTCTGCTCTTCAAATGCTAGTCGGGAGTTTTAATGCACAGTTTGGTCAAATACGCTGTACATCTTTATCTTCAAACCAGAACACCTTCAAACATCATTTGCATTCATATAGATCACATTTCACGTCATTCTGAACAAAAAATTGTGTGTCAACATTATGTTCACGTTAATGCAGGCTTCAGGATTTTTGTTCTCTTCAAATGCTGGTCCTGAGCTGAAGTGCACACTTTGGTCAAATTCGCTGTACATGCAGTTCCTTCAACCAAAACACCTTCAACATCATTTGCAATCATGCAGATCACATTTCAAGACATTCTGAAGAAAAAAACTTGTGTGTCAACATGAGCTTCTTGTTAATGCTGCTTTCATGATTTTTCTGCTCTTCAAATGCTGCTCATGAGCTTTTAATGCACAGTTTAGTCAAATACGCTGTACATGCGATCCCTTCAAACCAGAACATCTCAAACATCATTTGCCTTGATGAAGATGGCATTTCAAGTCATTCTGAACAAGAAATTTGTGTGTCAACATGAGCTTCATGTTAATGCTGCTTTCATGATTTTTCTGCTCTTCAAATGCTGGTCCTGAGCTCAAATGCACAGTTTGGTCAAATACGCTGTACATGTATGTCATTGCTTCAAACCAGAACACCTTCAACATCATTTGCAATAATGCAGATCACATTTCAAGTCATTCTGAAGAAAAACATTGTGTGTCAACATGAGCTTCATGTTAATGCTGCTTTCATGATTTTTCTGCTCTTCAAATGGTGGTCCTGAGCTCAAATGCACAGTTTGGTCAAATATGTTGTACATCTTTATCTTCAAACCAGAACACCTTTAAACATCATTTGCATTCATATAGATCACATTTCACGTCATTCTGAAGAAGAAAATTGTGTGTGAACATGAGCTTCATTTTCATGATGCTTTCATGATTTTTCTGCTCTTCAAATGCTAGTCGGGAGTTTTTAATGCACAGTTTAGTCAAATACGCTGTACATGCAATCCCTTCAAACAAGAACATCTCAAACATCATTTGCCTTGATGAAGATCGGCATTTCAAGTCATTCTGAAGAAGAAATTTGTGTGTCAACATGAGTTTCACGTTAATGCTGCTTTCATGATTTTTCTGATCTTCAAATGCTGGTCCGTGAGCTCAAATGCACAGTTTGGTCTAATACGCTGTACATCTTTATCTTCAAACCAGAACACCTTCAAACATCATTTGCATTCATATAGATCACATTTCACGTCATTCTGAAGAAAAAAATTGTGTGTCAACATGGTCATGTTCACGATTCAGGATTTTGTTCTCTTCAAATGCTGGTCCTGAGCTGAAATGCACAAGTTTGGTCAAATACGCTGTACATGCAATCCCTTCAAACAGAACATCTCAAACATCATTTGCCTTGATGAGATGGCATTTCAAGTCATTCTGAAACAAGAAATTTGTGTGTCAACATGAGCTTCTTGTTAATGCTGCTTTCATGATTTTTCTGCTCTTCAAATGCTGCTCATGAGCTTTAATGCACAGTTTAGTCAAATACGCTGTACATGCGATCCCTTCAAACCAGAACATCTCAAACATCATTTGCCTTGATGAAGATGGCATTTCAAGTCATTCTGAACAAGAAATTTGTGTGTCAACATGAGCTTCATGTTAATGCTGCTTTCATGATTTTTCTGCTCTTCAAATGAGGATCCTGAGCTCAAATGTACAGTTTGGTCAAATACGCTGTACATCTTTATCTTCAAACCAGAACACCTTCAAACATCATTTGCATTCATATAGATCACATTTCACGTCATTCTGACGAAAAAAATTGTGTGTCAACATTATGTTCACGTTAATGCAGGCTTCAGGATTTTTGTTCTCTTCAAATGCTGGTCCTGAGCTGAAGTGCACACTTTGGTCAAATTCGCTGTACATGCAGTTCCTTCAAACCAAAACACCTTCAACATCATTTGCAATCATGCAGATCACATTTCAAGACATTCTGAAGAAAAAACTTGTGTGTCAACATGAGCTTCATGTTAATGCTGCTTTCATGATTTTTCTGCTCTTCAAATGCTGCTCATGAGCTTTAATGCACAGTTTAGTCAAATACGCTGTACATGCGATCCCTTCAAACCAGAACATCTCAAACATCATTTGCCTTGATGAAGATGGCATTTCAAGTCATTCTGAACAAGAAATTTGTGTGTCAACATGAGCTTCATGTTAATGCTGCGTTCATGATTTTTCTGCTCTTCAAATGAGGATCCTGAGCTCAAATGTACAGTTTGGTCAAATACGCTGTACATCTTTATCTTCAAACCAGAACACCTTCAAACATCATTTGCATTCATATAGATCACATTTCACGTCATTCTGACGAAAAAATTGTGTGTCAACATTATGTTCACGTTAATGCAGGCTTCAGGATTTTTGTTCTCTTCAAATGCTGGTCCTGAGCTGAAGTGCACACTTTGGTCAAATTCGCTGTACATGCAGTTCCTTCAAACCAAAACACCTTCAACATCATTTGCAATCATGCAGATCACATTTCAAGACATTCTGAAGAAAAAACTTGTGTGTCAACATGAGCTTCTTGTTAATGCTGCTTTCATGATTTTTCTGCTCTTCAAATGCTGCTCATGAGCTTTTAATGCACAGTTTAGTCAAATACGCTGTACATGCGATCCCTTCAAACCAGAACATCTCAAACATCATTTGCCTTGATGAAGATGGCATTTCAAGTCATTCTGAACAAGAAATTTGTGTGTCAACATGAGCTTCATGTTAATGCTGCTTTCATGATTTTTCTGCTCTTCAAATGAGGATCCTGAGCTCAAATGTACAGTTTGGTCAAATACGCTGTACATCTTTATCTTCAAACCAGAACACCTTCAAACATCATTTGCATTCATATAGATCACATTTCACGTCATTCTGACGAAAAAAATTGTGTGTCAACATTGTGTTCACGTTAATGCAGGCTTCAGGATTTTTGTTCTCTTCAAATGCTGGTCCTGAGCTGAAATGGACAGTTTGGTCAAATACGCTGTACATCTTTATCTTCAAACCAGAACACCTTCAAACATCATTTGCATTCATATAGATCACATTTCACGTCATTCTGAAGAAGAAAATTGTGTGTCAACACTAGCTTCATTTTAATGCTGCTTTCATGATTTTTCTGCTCTTCAAATGCTAGTCGGGAGTTTTTAATGCACAGTTTAGTCAAATACGCTGTACATGCAATCCCTTCAAACAAGAACATCTCAAACATCATTTGCCTTGATGAAGATGGCATTTCAAGTCATTCTGAAGAAGAATTTTCTGTGTCAACATTATGTTCACGATAATGCAGCTTTCATGATTTTTCTGCTCTTCAGATGCTGGTCCTGAGCTGACGTGCACACTTTTGTCAAATACGCTGTACATGTATGTAATTGCTTCAAACCAGAACACCTTCAACATCATTTGCAATAATGCAGATCACATTTCAAGTCATTCTGAAGAAAAACATTGTGTGTCAACATGAGCTTCATGTTAATGCTGCTTTCATGATTTTTCTGCTCTTCAAATGGTGGTCCTGAGCTCAAATGCACAGTTTGGTTAAATACGTTGTACATCTTTATCTTCAAACCAGAACACCTTTAAACATCATTTGCATTCATATAGATCAGATTTCACGTCATTCTGAAGAAAAAAATTGTGTGTCAACATTATGCTCACGATTCAGGATTTTTGTTCTCTTCAAATGCTGGTCCTGAGCTGAAATGCACAAGTTTGGTCAAATACGCTGTACATGCAATCCCTTCAAACCAGAACATCTCAAACATCATTTGCCTTGATGTAGATGGCATTTCAAGTCATTCTGAACAAGAAATTTGTGTGTCAACATTATGTTCACGATAATGCAGCTTTCATGATTTTACTGCTCTTCAAATGCTGGTCCTGAGCTGAAGTGCACACTTTGGTCAAATTCGCTGTACATGCAGTTCCTTCAATCCAAAACACCTTCAACATCATTTGCAATCATGCAGATCACATTTCAAGTCATTCTGAAGAAAAAAACTTGTGTGTCAACATGAGCTTCTTGTTAATGCTGCTTTCATGATTTTTCTGCTCTTCAAATGCTGCTCATGAGCTTTTAATGCACAGTTTAGTCAAATACGCTGTACATGCGATCCCTTCAAACCAGAACATCTCAAACATCATTTGCCTTGATGAAGATGGCATTTCAAGTCATTCTGAACAAGGAAATTTGTGTGTCAACATGAGCTTCATGTTAATGCTGCTTTCATGATTTTTCTGCTCTTCAAATGAGGATCCTGAGCTCAAATGTACAGTTTGGTCAAATACGCTGTACATCTTTATCTTCAAACCAGAACACCTTCAAACATCATTTGCATTCATATAGATCACATTTCACGTCATTCTGACGAAAAAATTGTGTGTCAACATTATGTTCACGTTAATGCAGGCTTCAGGATTTTTGTTCTCTTCAAATGCTGGTCCTGAGCTGAAATGCACAAGTTTGGTCAAATACGCTGTACATGCAATCCCTTCAAACAAGAACATCTCAAACATCATTTGCCTTGATGAAGATGGCATTTCAAGTCATTCTGAAGAAGAATTTTCTGTGTCAACATTATGTTCACGATAATGCAGCTTTCATGATTTTTCTGCTCTTCAGATGCTGGTCCTGAGCTGAAGTGCACACTTTTGTTAAATACGCTGTACATGTATGTAATTGCTTCAAACCAGAACACCTTCAACATCATTTGCAATCATGCAGATCACATTTCAAGTCATTCTGAAGAAAAAAACTTGTGTGTCAACATGAGCTTCTTGTTAATACTGCTTTCATGATTTTTCTGCTCTTCAAATGCTGGTCGTGAGCTCAAATGCACAGTTTGGTCTAATACGCTGTACATCTTTATCTTCAAACCAGAACACCTTTAAACATCATTTGCATTCATATAGATCAGATTTCACGTCATTCTGAAGAAAAAAATTGTGTGTCAACATTATGTTCACGATTCAGGATTTTTGTTCTCTTCAAATGCTGGTCCTGAGCTGAAATGCACACTTTGGTCAAATTCGCTGTACATGCAGTTCCTTCAAACCAAAACACCTTCAACATCATTTGCAATCATGCAGATCACATTTCAAGTCATTCTGAAGAAAAAAACTTGTGTGTCAACATGAGCTTCTTGTTAATGCTGCTTTCATGATTTTTCTGCTCTTCAAATGCTGCTCATGAGCTTGTAATGCACAATTTAGTCAAATACGCTGTACATGCGATCCCTTCAAACCAGAACATCTCAAACATCATTTTCCTTGATGAAGATGGCATTTCAAGTCATTCTGAACAAGAAATTTGTGTGTCAACATGAGCTTCATGTTAATGCTGCGTTCATGATTTTTCTGCTCTTCAAATGAGGATCCTGAGCTCAAATGTACAGTTTGGTCAAATACGCTGTACATCTTTATCTTCAAACCAGAACACCTTCAAACATCATTTGCATTCATATAGATCACATTTCACGTCATTCTGACGAAAAAATTGTGTGTCCACATTATGTTCACGTTAATGCAGGCTTCAGGATTTTTGTTCTCTTCAAATGGTGGTCCTGAGCTGAAGTGCACACTTTGGTCAAATTCGCTGTACATGCAGTTCCTTCAAACCAAAACACCTTCAACATCATTTGCAATCATGCAGATCACATTTCAAGACATTCTGAAGAAAAAAACTTGTGTGTCAACATGAGCTTCTTGTTAATGCTGCTTTCATGATTTTTCTGCTCTTCAAATGCTGCTCATGAGCTTTTAATGCACAGTTTAGTCAAATACGCTGTACATGCGATCCCTTCAAACCAGAACATCTCAAACATCATTTGCCTTGATGAAGATGGCATTTCAAGTCATTCTGAACAAGAAATTTGTGTGTCAACATGAGCTTCATGTTAATGCTGCTTTCATGATTTTTCTGCTCTTCAAATGAGGATCCTGAGCTCAAATGTACAGTTTGGTCAAATACGCTGTACATGCAATCCTTCAAACAAGAACATCTCAAACATCATTTGCCTTGATGAAGATGGCATTTCAAGTCATTCTGAAGAAGAATTTTCTGTGTCAACATTATGTTCACGATAATGCAGCTTTCATGATTTTTCTGCTCTTCAGATGCTGGTCCTGAGCTGACGTGCACACTTTTGTCAAATACGCTGTACATGTATGTAATTGCTTCAAACCAGAACACCTTCAACATCATTTGCAATAATGCAGATCACATTTCAAGTCATTCTGAAGAAAAACATTGTGTGTCAACATGAGCTTCATGTTAATGCTGCTTTCATGATTTTTCTGCTCTTCAAATGGTGGTCCTGAGCTCAAATGCACAGTTTGGTTAAATACGTTGTACATCTTTATCTTCAAACCAGAACACCTTTAAACATCATTTGCATTCATATAGATCAGATTTCACGTCATTCTGAAGAAAAAAATTGTGTGTCAACATTATGCTCACGATTCAGGATTTTTGTTCTCTTCAAATGCTGGTCCTGAGCTGAAATGCACAAGTTTGGTCAAATACGCTGTACATGCAATCCCTTCAAACCAGAACATCTCAAACATCATTTGCCTTGATGAAGATGGCATTTCAAGTCATTCTGAACAGGAAATTTGTGTGTCAACATGAGCTTCATGTTAATGCTGCTTTCATGATTTTTCTGCTCTTCAAATGGTGGTCCTGAGCTCAAATGCACAGTTTGGTTAAATACGTTGTACATCTTTATCTTCAAACCAGAACACCTTTAAACATCATTTGCATTCATATAGATCAGATTTCACGTCATTCTGAAGAAAAAAATTGTGTGTCAACATTATGCTCACGATTCAGGATTTTTGTTCTCTTCAAATGCTGGTCCTGAGCTGAAATGCACAAGTTTGGTCAAATACGCTGTACATGCAATCCCTTCAAACCAGAACATCTCAAACATCATTTGCCTTGATGTAGATGGCATTTCAAGTCATTTTGAACAAGAAATTTGTGTGTCAACATTATGTTCACGATAATGCAGCTTTCATGATTTTACTGCTCTTCAAATGCTGGTCCTGAGCTGAAGTGCACACTTTGGTCAAATTCGCTGTACATGCAGTTCCTTCAATCCAAAACACCTTCAACATCATTTGCAATCATGCAGATCACATTTCAAGTCATTCTGAAGAAAAAACTTGTGTGTCAACATGAGCTTCTTGTTAATGCTGCTTTCATGATTTTTCTGCTCTTCAAATGCTGCTCATGAGCTTTTAATGCACAGTTTAGTCAAATACGCTGTACATGCGATCCCTTCAAACCAGAACATCTCAAACATCATTTGCCTTGATGAAGATGGCATTTCAAGTCATTCTGAACAGGAAATTTGTGTGTCAACATGAGCTTCATGTTAATGCTGCTTTCATGATTTTTCTGCTCTTCAAATGAGGATCCTGAGCTCAAATGCACAGTTTGGTCAAATACGCTGTACATCTTTATCTTCAAACCAGAACACCTTCAAACATCATTTGCATTCATATAGATCACATTTCACGTCATTCTGAAGAAAAAAATTGTGTGTCAACATATGCTTCATTTAATGCGCTTCAGGATTTTGTTCTCTTCAAATGCTGGTCCTGGAGTTTTAATGCACAAGTTTGGTCAAATACGCTGTACATGCAATCCCTTCAAACCAAGAACATCTCAAACATCATTTGCCTTGATGTAGATGGCATTTCAAGTCATTCTGAAGAAGAATTTTCTGTGTCAACATTATGTTCACGATAATGCAGCTTTCATGATTTTTCTGCTCTTCAAATGCTGGTCCTGAGCTGAAGTGCACACTTTTGTCAAATACGCTGTACATGCATTAATTCCTTCAAACCAGAACACCTTCAACATCATTTGCAATCATGCAGATCACATTTCAAGTCATTCTGAAGAAAAAACTTGTGTGTCAACATGAGCTTCATGTTAATGCTGCTTTCATGATTTTTCTGCTCTTCAAATGCTGGTCGTGAGCTCAAATGCACAGTTTGGTTAAATACGTTGTACATCTTTATCTTCAAACCAGAACACCTTTAAACATCATTTGCATTCATATAGATCAGATTTCACGTCATTCTGAAGAAAAAAATTGTGTGTCAACATTATGCTCACGATTCAGGATTTTTGTTCTCTTCAAATGCTGGTCCTGAGCTGAAATGCACAAGTTTGGTCAAATACGCTGTACATGCAATCCCTTCAAACCAGAACATCTCAAACATCATTTGCCTTGATGTAGATGGCATTTCAAGTCATTTTGAACAAGAAATTTGTGTGTCAACATTATGTTCACGATAATGCAGCTTTCATGATTTTACTGCTCTTCAAATGCTGGTCCTGAGCTGAAGTGCACACTTTGGTCAAATTCGCTGTACATGCAGTTCCTTCAATCCAAAACACCTTCAACATCATTTGCAATCATGCAGATCACATTTCAAGTCATTCTGAAGAAAAAAACTTGTGTGTCAACATGAGCTTCTTGTTAATGCTGCTTTCATGATTTTTCTGCTCTTCAAATGCTGCTCATGAGCTTTTAATGCACAGTTTAGTCAAATACGCTGTACATGCGATCCCTTCAAACCAGAACATCTCAAACATCATTTGCCTTGATGAAGATGGCATTTCAAGTCATTCTGAACAGGAAATTTGTGTGTCAACATGAGCTTCATGTTAATGCTGCTTTCATGATTTTTCTGCTCTTCAAATGAGGATCCTGAGCTCAAATGCACAGTTTGGTCAAATACGCTGTACATCTTTATCTTCAAACCAGAACACCTTCAAACATCATTTGCATTCATATAGATCACATTTCACGTCATTCTGACGAAAAAATTGTGTGTCAACATTATGTTCACGTTAATGCAGGCTTCAGGATTTTTGTTCTCTTCAAATGCTGGTCCTGAGCTGAAATGCACAGTTTGGTCAAATACGCTGTACATCTTTATCTTCAAACCAGAACACCTTCAAACATCATTTGCATTCATATAGATCACATTTCACGTCATTCTGAAGAAGAAAATTGTGTGTCAACATGAGCTTCATTTTAATGCTGCTTTCATGATTTTTCTGCTCTTCAAATGCTAGTCGGGAGTTTTAATGCACAGTTTAGTCAAATACGCTGTACATGCAATCCCTTCAAACAAGAACATCTCAAACATCATTTGCCTTGATGAAGATGGCATTTCAAGTCATTCTGAAGAAGAATTTTCTGTGTCAACATTATGTTCACGATAATGCAGCTTTCATGATTTTTCTGCTCTTCAGATGCTGGTCCTGAGCTGAAGTGCACACTTTTGTCAAATACGCTGTACATGTATGTAATTGCTTTCAAACCAGAACACCTTCAACATCATTTGCAATAATGCAGATCACATTTCAAGTCATTCTGAAGAAAATCATTGTGTGTCAACATGAGCTTCATGTTAATGCTGCTTTCATGATTTTTCTGCCTCTTCAAATGGTGGTCCTGAGCTCAAATGCACAGTTTGGTTAATACGTTGTACATCTTTATCTTCAAACCAGAACACCTTTAAACATCATTTGCATTCATATAGATCAGATTTCACGTCATTCTGAAGAAAAAAATTGTGTGTCAACATTATGCTCACGATTCAGGATTTTTGTTCTCTTCAAATGCCTGGTCCCGAGCTGAAATGCACACTTTGCGTCCAAATACGCTGTACATGCAGTCCCTTATAACCAAAACACCTTCAACATCATTTGCATTCATTACAGATCACATTTCAATCATTTGAACAAGAATTTGTGTCAACATGATATTCACGAGCAGCAGTTCATGGATTTTACTGCTCTTCAAATGCTGCTCCTGAGCTGAAGTGCACACTTTGGTCAAATTCGCTGTACATGCAGTTCCTTCAATCCAAAACACCTTCAACATCATTTGCAATCATGCAGATCACATTTCAAGTCATTCTGAAGAAAAAAACTTGTGTGTCAACATGAGCTTCTTGTTAATGCTGCTTTCATGATTTTTCTGCTCTTCAAATGCTGCTCATGAGCTTGTAATGCACAATTTAGTCAAATACGCTGTACATGCGATCCCTTCAAACCAGAACATCTCAAACATCATTGCCTTGATGAAGATGGCATTTCAAGTCATTCTGAACAAGAAATTTGTGTGTCAACATGAGCTTCATGTTAATGCTGCTTTCATGATTTTTCTGCTCTTCAAATGAGGATCCTGAGCTGAAATGTACAGTTTGGTCAAATACGCTGTACATCTTTATCTTCAAACCAGAACACCTTCAAACATCATTTGCATTCATATAGATCACATTTCACGTCATTCTGA
>NC_067125.1:44799-73288 GCF_021347895.1 Acanthochromis polyacanthus | reverse complement strand
TATAGCACATTTCTGACAGATAGGTAGAAAAAAATATATGCAGACAGACAAAACAAATTATAATAGACAATATAAAATTTGTAAAATCAATGATTAAAACAACATAAAATGCTATAAAATGCTAGAACAGACAGAAGAGGATAATAACTTGTAAGCTCTTCTTGTTATAGCCAGCAATGGTTCCCATACCCTTCCACACCTCCCTGGTATTGTTGTGTTGAAGCTTGCTCTCCACTTTTTCTTATACTCGTCCTTTGCCTGCCTCATACACCTCTTCAGCTCCTGTTGTGTCTGCCTGAGCTTCTCCCTATCCCCTCTCTAAAGGCCTGCTTCTTCTTGTTCAGGAGCCCCTTGATATTGCTGGTAATCCAAGGCTTGTTGTTTGGAAAGTAGTGAACTGTTCTTGCTGGTATAACAGTGTCCCTGCAGAAGTTAATGTAGTCAGTGATACAGTCAACCATGCTGTTGATATCACAGACTGTTCCTTTCTCCTGTGATCCCAGCTGTATGGACCAATCGGTGTGCTCAAAACAGTCCCTCAGAGACTCACTAGCCTCTGGTGTCCACCTCCTGAATGTACAGCCTGTATGTTCCACAGAGTGGGCTGGAAATGCCAGAGTATTAAGATGAGATCAACTTTATTGATCCCTCACCAGAGAAATTCACACATAACAGCTGGATACAGATAAGGCAGAAAGAAGCACTAGAATGACAAAGATTTGATTTTATTTAACTTTCATTTCTACTGATAATCTCATTGAGACACGAGGTCCTAATTACAAGACATCTGGTCATGGAACGAGACGCTACAGATCAACCCCCTATCATTAAGGCACCCAAAGAGCCATTAGGGCCCCAAAGAACAATTATCATTACCTGGACATAATGACCCCCAATCTATTCACAGCAATGACTTTGTTCAGCAACAAAACCACATCTATTCTAATAAGCAACATATATCTCAACATATATCTCAGATCAGATACGACAGGATTCATTCATGAAGACAATGAAACTGACTCACAGCAGGAGCTCCATCTCCTTTAAAGTGAGTAAAACAATCCATCAAGTAATCGCTCTTGAAGGGTTAGGGTTAACCTCTGTGCTCATGTTGTGTTCTTGTTGTGTCTCTTTGTATTTTTGTTGTGTGTCTTTGTGAGGATGAACGACAGTATCTTACTTCTGTCCAGCAGAGAGTTGTTGTCTTTGAAAGTGAATGATGCCATCCTTTGATCGATCACTCTTCATAGACACACAGCTGGGTTCTGGTCCTGGTCCTGGTCGTGGTTCTGATCCTGATCCTGGGTTCTGATGGATTCTGGTAGACAGAGAGGAAAACCAGAAGTTCTTTAAGTGCAGAAAAAATGACCTGAGTCTCTTTGTGTTCATGTTGCGTGTCTTTGTGAGGATGAACTACAGTATCTTACTTCTGTACATCAGAGGGTTGTCGTCTTTTAAAGTGAATGATGCCATCCTTTGATCGATCACTCTTCATAGACACACAGCTGGTTCCTGGTCCAGGGATCTGATGAATCCTGATAGGCAGAGAGAAAAACCGGCTCAGTAAGTGCAGAAGAAATGAGCCAAGTCTCGTTGTGTTCATTTTGTGTTCATGTTGTGTGTCTTTGTGAGGATGAACTACAGTGTCAGCATCTTACTCCTCTCCAGCAGCATGTTGTTTTCTTTCAAAGAACATGGCGGCACCCTTTGAGTGAGCATTCTTCATGGAGTGAATGCTGAGTTCTGGTCCTGGTCCTGGTCCTGTTCCTGGTCCTGGTTCTGGTCCTGGGTTCTGATGGATCCTGGTACACAGACATGAAAACCAGCAGCTCAGTAAGTGCAGCACAAACCAGCAGCTTGACAACAACCAACACAGCTGGAAGTTGAAGCAGCACCAACACCAAGTCATAAATCAGAGTCCAGACTAGCATCCTGCTGGAGCTGCTGTCAGGATGCAGCTTCATCATTAAATCTCTTTATTGGACTCCATCCAGAGTTCACACACAACTGTGAGGCTCAGCTGACTGTCATACCTTTCCATGTTGGTGAAAACCTGCAGCCACCTGAGGACACAAACACACAAAGTTCAGCCGTCAGTCTTCAGTCTCAGTCAAACACACAGCTGACTGGATCTGAACATTTCATTCTGTTTCTCAATCAACTCACCCCAGACCAGCGACCCACCAGCTGATTGTGGACGTCCACAGCAGCAGACAAACGGCAGCTTGTTGCCGACAAACACAAATCAAAGGTCCACTTACTCAACTTGTTGCAGTCCAACAGCTTTCTGCTCCTCTCCTGAGCTCCACCGTCGTCCTTCTTCAGCTCTGCAGGAACCAAACAGCTCAAAGCACAAACCAGTCTGAACCTGCACAGATCAGAGGTCAGCTCTTTATCCTTCTCATATCAGACACACAATCAACCCTCCCAGTCAGATCAGCTTTATTTCAATACAAGTACAGTCAGACTCAATAATCATCTTCATAATGAACCTGAAAGCTGAACTTAGAACTCGTTTCAAAGCCTCACTTTGAGTCTCTCACACCCAACTGGAAAACACAAAAACCAGTTGTGTTGGTTGTTGTATTCTGAGTTTTTATCTGAGTTCTCAGAGTTCTCAGCTGATTGACTTCAGATAAAGTCCTGACTTTAACATCCATGTAGACTCTGAGAATGAAGCCTCAACTCTGCATTCAGTTCACTGTTAGACTCTAAATCTAATCTTTTAATCACAGCCTCCATCTTGTTCTGACATCCAAACTCAACATCTCATCGTTTTTCCCCAAAACCCTCTTTTGTCTCATCCTATTTTTATTAAGGTCTGAATTTACAGTGATGGACTTCTGGGTCCAAACAGAATCAGAATACTAGAAGTTTGTCAGTGAAAAGAAAACTTGGAATTGAAATATGTCTCATAAAACAACTTGTGTTGGCAGTGAAAGAAAAATGTTTGTGAGAAAAGTTCAACTGAAAGATAAAACACAGATATTCACAATTATTTCTGTTTTTTTATTCTGATGATTTTCAATGACAGTTTTATGATTTATTCCTTCAAATCTGTGTTTTATTGTTGTTTTATCTTGATGCCAGTGTTGTCTGTTATCAGTTGTGTTTTCTTTTTCAATATTAAATTTGATCTGAAACAACAAACTATAACGTCTCTGTTGTGGCTCCAGACTACAGAACATTTGGTAAGAAGTTTCATTACAGTAAAAGTGTTTATCTGATCATGCAGAAACTACATTTAAGGAAATATTCCATTAATATTTACTTCAGAGTCAGTTTCTCTGTATAAATTCACCTCATTATGTAAAGTGTGAACATAAAACTGAATCAAATGTCTGTAAATAAAACTGAATGAATGTTGCTGGTGGAGGTAGAAAGTCTGAAGAACTGTGAGCTGACAGGTTGCTTTGCATTTGAACAAAACTCCCACATCATCAGAACTGCTCACATCTTTGGATTTATGACAAGTTCTAGGAATATTTTAAAGGAAATGTCTCCCAGTTTCTATCCATCTGCAGTTGCTTTTATCTGGTCAAACACACAACTGAATGTCTGTACCGACAGCAAAGGTTTGTCTTTGAGGAATTTAACGTTTCTTAGAACTCAGTAACTGTGACCAAAGACGTGTTTGTAATTTATAGAGTAATTAGCCCTGACATCATCATTAGAAGCTTTTAAACAGGATGTTTATGATGGTTAGGCTGCATGTTTTTAGCATGTCTGATATCTGAGTTTAAAGTGTAATTAACGTCAATATTTTTATGTTTCTGTAATGGTTAATCCACCAGTATGTCCAAGTTCTTTCATCAAAATGACATCTTTAATGCTAAATATAACTATTGTTGTTAGCCATGAATTCTCAGATTTAATGCTTTAAAAAAGAAATAGTAAAGCACATTATTATTCTGTGATTGAGATGACAAATTATAGATATTTTCTTGCATTCTTGAACAGAAAAACTAGATTTAGTGGTTGTATATTGTTTTGCATTTATTTCTGACTTCTGGCTCAAATTTGGTCATAAAAACGTGAATTCAGTTTGAAATTCCTCCCTTCTGTTCAACATGGTGAAGCACAGAGAACTCACTGAGAAAAAGAGTCTGAAGTAAATGTAAAGTAAATTATTCAAGTAAATTATAAATATTACACATAGAATACTGCAGTAAATAATGAATGTTACAGGTAAATACTGCAGTAAATCCATAGGTAAATTATGCACATGTACTATGGATAAAATACTGCAATGAAAACAGAATACTACAGAAAATGATGAATCCTAAAAGTAAAAAACTGCAGTAGATGATGGATACTACACGTAAAATACAACAGTAAATAATGATTTTTAAGGTAAATACTGCAGTAAATCAGGAATAATCCTGCAGTAAAAGATGACTTTACAGGTGGAAATTTACAGAACATGATGACGATTACAGGTTGAATTTTGCAGAAAATGATGAATATTACAGATTGAATTCTTCCAAAAATGATGAATATCACAGGCAGAAAATTGTTGAGAATGATGAGCAATACAGGTAGAAAGTGCAGAAAATGATGAATATAACAGGTGGAATAATGAAGAAAAGGAAGAAATTTACAGGTAAAATTCTGCAGTGTAAGATGGAAAATACAGGTAATTACTGCAGTAAACTATGAAATTTTCATTCAGAATACTGCAGTCAGTGATAAATATTACAGGTAGAATACTGCAGTAAATGAATAATTCAGGTGAAAATTTGAGGAAAATCATGAATATTACAGGTTGATATTCTGTAGAAAATAGTGACTTTTACAGGTGAATAGTTCAGAAAATGAAGAATAATAGAGGTGAGAATTCTGCAGAAAATAATGTCTATTACAAATAAATTCTGCAGAAAATTATGAATAGTACAAGTGGAATAGTGCAGAAAATGAATGTTAAAGGTTAAATTAAGCAGATAATGATAAATATTGGAGGTAGAATACTGCAGAAAATGATGAATACTACAAGTACAATTCTGCAGTGAATGATGGATACGACAGGTAAAATACTACAGGAAATGAAGAACATTATATATTATGCAGAAAAAAGTGTGGAAGACTTTCATGTTGAGGCTCTGATGCTTTAATGCTGCTTCTCTTCTTTCTTCTCTGACAAACCAGGAACTGTTCACTTCTCTTAATGATGGTCCCTCCTACAAACTCAGCTCTACACTCCTCCCCTCTTCTTTAACCTCTTTATTCTAGTGCAGAGTCAAAGTTCAGCTGTCCGTCTATACACACCACTTTCTACAGAGCTCATTAATGGGAAGAAAAGCTGATAAGAAGTCATTATTGTGGCCTGCAAACATCTAAAAACACCTAAAATGTGCCACAAACACTGGAGTGTAGATGACTGGAGATGACACAGCTCCTTGTCTCAAAGCATTTTGAGTGTAATAACAATGATTTCGCTGTGATATAAGTATAAAGGGAGGGGCACAAGTAGCTTTGTCACATTTGTGACTATGTTTAAGTGTCTTCCTGTTGCGTCTTCGGTCGTATTGACCGAATGAAATCACCGAAATGTGCTAACTGTTAGCCATGTGTTGTTAGCCGCTGTGTCGTATTGGAGGCGCTGCTAACTAGTTATGCCGATCGTTTCTACACATTCACCGTGTTTAATCTTTGTTTAGGAGCGGAGCTGTGTTGTCTGTCCACTACCACATAGCACATGAATCTTATTGATGCCTTTTGCCAGGTATGTATTGGATTTTAAATGCTAAGTATGGCAAGTGTTTTAGTTAAGATTATATGTGTTATTTAAAACTAAAAATGCTGGTTCAGGGCTGGTCATGTGTTGCATTAAGTGTAACGCTGGCATGCTGTTATTGTAACTTTTGTTGTTGTTACTGTTTGTAACTGAAATTGTATGAGAGAAAAACCCACTATATGATCACGAGGCCCTTTTGCTGCTGACGGTCTCCATGGTGGAGCGGAGCTGTGTTGTCTGTCCACTACCACATAGCACATGAATCTTATTCATGTCTTTTGCCAGGGTGATTAAACGCCATGAACCAAAGGAAGTCGTCGTGTCATTCCTCCTGTCCGCTGTGAATGTGCCAAAGTAAGGGGTAACAATAGCATCTGGCTCCAAAAATGAGGCCCACCCGGAAGTGTCAAAAACTTGCAATATCACGCCGTCCGCTAGGGTTGGCTCCAAAAAGCTTTTTCTCCATAGACCCCGATTCATCACCGGAAAAAATAAAATTTGATAGACTGATTTTCTACAGCTCAGGATTTTTTCCCCGTTAGTTTTCATGGTCAGAATGAGAGATCAGGTGGCCGATCTTAAAATAAATCAATACTGAATTTTAAATAAATCGTTAAAGTTGGTGGAGCCAGGGGACTTGGCTATACTTGATTGACAGTCTTGTCTGGAATGATTGACAGATCCTTTAGGGCGAGGCTTTCAGCAGCAACAGAAGACTCTTTGGTACAATGTGGGCGGAATAAGAGAGTCTTCAGCTCTCAGTCTGGTCCGCCCATAGACTGGTCCTGCCCCTAGTTGCTCTCCGGTCCAGTCTGTTTGATGACGCTTTTTACGTCACTGGCTCCAAAAAATCCAAAATGACGACCAGGAAGTAGCAAAATCTGGGCTTCATTTTCTCGGCGTTGAAACCAACGGGTGACATCACGGTTAGTTCACGCCTGGTACTAACTAGAAAAGTAACTAAGTAACTGATACATTGCAACAACATTTATACAAAACTTCTGACTATAAATATAAACAGATCAAATGTTTGTCCTAAACTCCACAGTAGCTCCACTGAGCTCCACCTCCACCACATACAGCAGAGAAATTCTGCTTCCACATGAATGTATCAGCAATAATCATCCATTAATATCATGTGGAGAGTTTAACCCTCACAGTGACCGTCCTGTTTCTGTGTGAAAGCAGCAAACACCTCCAACAATCACACATTCACCATCACTGCAGCTAAACCAAACACGTCACGGAGAACTTGATGAAAACAATCAGAGGTTCACTTACTGAGCTCTCAGCCACCAGTCCACTCTTTTCTGTCCACAGCAGGTTTGGACTCGTCTCCCAGTAAAACGTCCCTTAAGTGAAGTGAAGCGACGCTGCTTACTGTCTGTTATCAGAGTGTTCAGAGCGCTGCCACACCTTCATCCCTTCACTGTTAAAGTATGCAGTCTGACTGGTTGGACGTGTTTCAGGCAGAGCTGCTTCTCAGGATCTGGTGTTTTTCTGAGCACAAACTTCCTCATGGCTCCCAGAAACACATTCATTTATTCTCACCCTGACTTCACCTTCTGCTGTGTCAAAATACAAAAAACTAAAACATAAACACAGTCTGTAATATCTGATGAAATCCTCTCCATTCCTCTTTGTTGTTCCAACACACAGCATCTCTACAACAGAACAGATGTCAGGAAACAACAAAATATTTTGAAATGAGAATGTGCAGATAGAATCACAGACTGGAAATCACAAAGGAAATAAAAGAGAAGAGAAGCAACATTCAGGTAGACTGATGACCAACATGAAGAAGAAAAGAGTGTTCAGGAAAACTACAATAAAACTGCAGGGGGATTTTTAAAAGAGCTTTTAGACAAACACATGGTAGGAACGCTGTGAAGTTTGAACCAAAGTACTGTGTGATGACAGAACTTTAAGTGATCCATGAGCTGCTAGCAGCTGAACTGAACACACCAACAAAGAGCTTCTCTTTGCTGAGGAGCTCCCAGCAGCATGGAGTCCACTCTTCCAGCTCTCCACAGACTCACACACTGGATTATGACTTACAGACCAGGGGGTCAAATGTACGGCTCACAGACCAAAACTGGACCACCAGAAGGTCCATTTGGGCCCACGGGACGACTTTGCAAAGGATAAGAATTACAGAGAAGACATTAACTGCAAATTATAAAGATGTAACATTGTAAATTTAAAAAAAATCTAGACCTTGACAAGTTGTTCTGATAAAAAAGTAAAATAGTAGATTTTTCAGTTCCAGATCGCTGTGACTGAATTTTTGTGTCTTTGAAGATAAACTGTGATCTAACAGTTGCAATGCCCTGTAAATGATCAACTGAGGCAGAGTACTGTTGATGTGGAACTGGTTTTTCTGAAGACATTTCAGGGTGTTCATAATGTTTTGTAAAAAGATAATGCATTAAATGTGAACATTTTCAGAATGTAGGTTATGTCAAGTGGGGCCTAGTTATTTGAGATCCCAGGAGCAACCACCACCTAAATAAAAGCTTTAAGTAAACCAATGAAAAGTTAAAATGAGAAACTGTATAAGTTAAACATATGATTATGCTTATGCTTGATGCAAGAATGATTTTAATAGGCTGATATATATTCTGGAAATGATGATTGCTATAGAAGAGAATGATTTAAAATAAGTTATTTGATCATGCTAAGAAAAATGATTTAAAGAAGTGATTCAGTGTAACAAAGTGAGTTTTGACTTGAAGTAATCTGTGCTGTTCTGAGCTGTATGCAGACAGGATGGGAAAAGCAGAAGTCTCCTCAGAAATGAGGAACTTGGAGTTTCCACAGGATGACAGGATGGGCTCAGGCCTACATTGTCATGACAACTGAAGTGTGTGTAACAAGTGGATGTGTTAACAGAAAAGATGAAAAGAATGATGTATGCGTGATAGGAAGAAGGTTGTGTCTTAAACCTATGAATTAATTACCTGGGCGTACCCACTAGTTAGAATTGTGTGTGAAAATGTGTATGTGCTAAGCTGAAGTCGAGCTAGGGTATAAAACCCAGAGACACAGACACTGAATTGGGAGTTCTCCCCTGGAGGGGGGAGATGCTGCTCGCCGGAGCTGCCGGAGAGCATCGCCAGAGTTCTGAAGAATCTTCACCGGACCCTTTTGCCCAAGAGACGTGAAGACAACGCGGGACTTAGGCTCCAGAGTTCGCTGAGAACATCGTTGGAGGCAAAGTCTTTGTCTGACTTTGTTCAACAAGCGAGGACCACACCCTGCCAGACGGAGAGTCCTGAGAGGTCTGCAGTTATCCAAAGAGATGAAGAGAAGACAGCACCTATGACATCCAGAGAGGCACAGGAGGCAGCAGCAGAGGGCTGCTCCACTCCAGGGGCTGGAGGACCCAGTGACCCACCACAGCCTGATGAGACGGGGGCTTTCCACCACCACCATCCAACTGAGAAGACAGCTGAGACGCCGCACTTGTGTTCCAGCTGCTACTAAAGATAACTGCCAGACCAACGATTGGCTATCGGGACCTCTCCACTCCCCCTGCCTAGGAAGAACACCCTCCACCCACAAAGAAGACTTCGTACCAAGTCTGCTGGTCTACGGAGGAGTTCAACTAGACGCAGGTCAAGACCGGGCGTGGCAGCTAAGGCCTGGCTGTCCGTCCTCTCTCTCCTAAATTTACTAATTAGAGAAGATTCTTAGGTACGCTCAGCTTAGTTTAGTTTAGTTTGAAATAATCAGAAATAATTAAATTGTTTAATCATGAATAATGCTGTGGCCCTGCTAATAATTGCTTAATAAAACACTATATTGCATTTAAAGAGAAGTCTAATGAAATGATTATGATTCACCTATTCTGCATAGTGGTAAAAAGTTAAGTTGATTGTGTGCATTAAATCTAATGGTTCTTAAAGGTTACTTTAATCCAACTAGTTATTTAAACATTACCCCTGAGGTTAGTTATCCAAACCTCTAAAACGAACCTAGGAATATCAACAAGTGCCACAGTTTTAAGAGGAAAGCTGTCGTTAACAAACGTGGTCAATAAATCAATTCTACTACTTAGGAGGGCTGCTTAGTAAGAGAGTATTTATTGGAGTAAGAGGGGTAAGACGTTTGGAAGAAGACAGTTAGGACCTAGGCGAGTATTCCTCGACACCAGCTTAATTATTCTGCTGAAACCTGTTAGGTGGAATACTAATAGGCAGATAGAATCTAACCCTTTAAACGGAGAGCTGGTCCTGATTTAACCTGAGGCAAGGGTTAAAGAAGGCTATACTGAACGACAGTTATTATGCTGTGATTTTACTGCTGATCACTGAGAGTGAGTGATTTCACTTGAGATCAAACTGGGCATTATGTAGCCTTAGTATTCAAAATGCATTTCATCTTTTCTGTAAAGAGACAGTTTGCAAATTCTGCAGAGTGATTTTCACAGGAACCAAATTGTGTTGAATGCAAAAATGACTGGCCTTTATTTTATGCTCATTTATCATCAGCTTCTCAAAACTGAGTTTAGTGAACGTTTCTTCTGATGCTGTTGGAGAGTTGTACAGAGGGAATTTAACACGACATAAAGAAAGGTAGAAAGTTTGAAACCTTGTTGTGTCTCAGCTCTGACAGTCAGTCGACTCTCTGCTGATTCTCCACCTCCTGAGATGATCCATCTATAGAGTCCTTCATCAGACTTGGACACTCTGTGGATGTTCATGTTTTGTGAGGAGCTGCTGCTGACCTGAAGTCCATCTGGAGTTCATCTTCTTTCTTCAGCTTCTCCCTCCATCACTGGAAGAGCAGGACTTTCCAGGACCACGGCGTCTTTCCATCGTCCTCTTTCATATTTGTGTCGTGTTAAACACGCGCTGACTTTATGACAAACTTTGCTGCATTAATTCAAACGTAGCTTTTACTGTGATGTTGATGCTGTAGCTTGTCTTCCCTCCAGCTTCACACCAACACTCTCCAGTGTCGCTAGCATTAGCATTCTTCAGGTAACAGGAGGATTCTGTTTATATTCTCAGAGTTGTGCTGCTACATGAAGGCGTTTCCCCCTTCAGCTTGTATGTAACGTCATCATAAGAGTCCACCTGGTGATAGGAAGCTATCAACCTGTACTCAAAGAACTGCAGTCTGTTTGGTTTGATACGGAGAGAAGCTGCATCTGAGACGAAGAACAGTCAGAGTTCAGGTTAGACTTCATCAATGTATGAAACCAGAAAGACAAAACAGCTCACCACATCGCTGAAAAGATTTTTTAAATAAAGGAATTAACATCACAAGAGCAGTTTGTAGCATCTTTATACTGTTTCAACTCCAACAGCTGCTGAGTAAAGTTAGCATAATGACAATTTAACCTCAAAGCCGGTGTAGGAAAACACAACACTTCAGCTGAAAGCATAATATCTGCATTGGTTTTAAAATTCACCAAAACTACATGAAGCCTTAAAAACAGCATCAGTGACTTTAACCAACCTCTTCATGATTGTGTTACTGTGGAAATAAAAGCAGATCTTCTACAGAGTGATGCAGAGGGCTCTGACTTCTGTGTCACCTGGTTGATAGTGACATCATCAGCCTGCAGTAGGAGTCTCCATGTCTTTGATGGCATTAATGGCACGGAGATCGAGCACCAACCTGTAATCATTGGACTTTCTTTCTTTCTTTCTTTTTACTGGATCTATTGGGGTGTTATCGGGGCTTTTAGTGTGTATCAGCTCTGTTGTTTAATGAGCAGTTGAGCGTAATGTTGCTTCGGGAGGTTGAAAGTAACGTCTCATTCCGTGAATACAGACATGTTATTCTCTGATGCTCTTTTCTAACTTCCTGTCTCGTTGCACATGCTCACTTCAGAACTAGCAATACTCTGGTCTCATCTCACTGTGCAGCATTAACTAGTCACTATTACACTGATTTCATGATCCCACCAGGCTGTCAATGGTGGCTTTATGCCCATTATTTGCTGTGGTTTTGGCAGATATTGCTTTTTATAAGGCAGCATAATGTCTGTTTTTAGCCTAATGTGAAGCGGTTGGGCTGATTTTACTAACTCTACATCTATTCTATGTTGTGACCGGACTTCATGTTGTTACGACTGCGCTCATATAGATAAGTGTAATGTTGTTCTGTGCTCTGTGTGTGTCTCCTTTGGTTGGCCAGTCTAATGTACAAATAGAGCTGTGCTGGATCACTGATGGGATTGCCAGGATGTGCAGGATTGGTCGGTGTTAGGAAGTTTCTTCTGTAGAGGAGTCCCAGCTGCTCCCAATAACTCTCAGAATCATCATGTTCAAGTGAAATTCTTTACTAGCAGCAAATGAATCAGAATGCACAGCAGTACAGAGCCTCTGATTAAGGACCATAAATTGTACACAAGCGTTATAGGCGCCTTCACATCATGAAAAGACACTGGGGTGAACTATAGTTGAATTTAGTCTGTATTTGTAGTGGCTTCCACAGTGACGTTCAAAATAATAGACAAGAGTCTGAACTTCTGTTTCATTAACTGCTTTAGTGAATACAAAGTGAACAGCAGCTTCAGCTCATAGAACTAGCATAAACTAAACATTTTTTCCTGTATGCGCTGTAGACTCCCAGAATTCCTTGCTTGAACCCAAGCATCATGGGTAATAGAGTCCCAAAGTTCAACTGACTCACTATTTATGTGAACACTCAAATAAAAGTGCATTCTTATTTAACCTACTAATTTCCCACATTAACCGTGTTCTATGAATTATCAACTCAGTAAACAAACATCATTTTCTCAAATAAAGTCATAACAGTTACCTTTACTGAACATGTAAATAGTCTGAATAAATATAAAGATGCTGCTGCTGACCTCTAGTGGCCGTTTGTGACCAAGACAAGTTTGAAAACAAGTTTGTAGAATTCTGGTTTCACTTTAACATTGTAGATGTTTAGATTTTTGTGTAAATCTGTCTTCAAAAAGGAAGTCAAATTATGTTCACCGTGATTTAATATTTAAAAGCAATAAAGTCTGAGGGTTCTGCAGTATCTTTGCTGTTCCTCAGACTGGGTTCTTCTGGACAAAGACCTCAGATGTTCTCCAGATTGTGGGTCGATGCTCTCATCACCACTCTCACCTTCACTCCCCACATCTTTCCCAGTTAATCCTTCAGCCCTCAGTACTTCTCCAGCTCCTCGTGGTCTTTCTTTCTGATGTTGCCGTCACATCTATCACCAGTTTCATTGAGCAGATGCTTTTATCCATCTGAGAGTAGATCCAACACCAGCAAGGATCTAGTCAGGAGGAAACAACCTGGATAAGAGCCATAAAACAAGTTCAGGTGTGATAATAGGAGCGTGGTGCCTACAGGCGGTGCACAAGGTCAGAGGAGTTTTTTATTTCTTGCATTTTGCATTCTGTCAAGTGCAAATGTGTTCAGTGAAGAGCTGGTTTTAATCTTTTCTTAAAGACTGAGAGGGACTTTGGGAGGTTGGGAACTTGTTCCACCACCAGGGAACCACAGAGGAGAAGAGTCCAGCTATCAGCGGCCCTGTTGAGGTGGTTGGATCAGGAACCTTCTGTTGGATGGAGGGAGTGCAGACCTGAATGATACAGTACTGGTAATAAAAACACCTTTGATTGCAGAGGAAAATGTAATTCCTCTGTTTCAGTCTAGCCTGTTGGTTGAACCTATTTTTTCTGCAGTTGCCATAACTCAGACAGATGAAAGCAAACGGTTGTGTTATTTATGTTCTGATTTATTTGTGATGAGCCCAGACATTATTGTATTGAGTGTATCTGTGCGTTTGGTTTGATTTAATCCTGCAATCTGTGCAGAAGCGTCTGATCTTCTGGTAGATGTTAATTCTAAACAAAGTCAGGAGAAAAACTCCCATCATGATCCAAACACGTTCATGTGTTCTCTCTCCATAAAATGTAGATTAAATGTGGTAGTGTTCTACTTTGGTTCACAACACCATGCTGTTGTTTCAATGATTACAAGATGCCCAAATACATCCAGCAGATGCTCCGTCTCCTTTTTCCAGTGTATAAACCTGGAATCTGTGTGGAACAGTTGAGCAGTCAGCTGTGTAGAAGAACATAGAGTATTTTTATTTATAAAGTATTTCTAATTTTCAAGCATCACTCTGAATGTACAGAAGCTTTGATGGTTTCTGCTGCTGTGATGCTGCAGGTTTTTATTAACCCTCGTGTCGTCCTGCTGCTCAAATTGACCCTGAAGGTTTGAGAATGTGGCAAACAAAAATATTTTCACAGTGAAAATTTCCACATTTTCACCATTTTTGAACATGATCTGTGGGAAAAAAGAAATGTGAAAGAAAAATGTTTCTTAAGAACATTCACATAAAAATCAACCAAAATCCAGAGAAATTCACTGGATTTTGGTAGATTCTTTTCTGAATGTTCTTAAGAAAATATTAGAAGTTTTACTGATATATATACCATGATTTTAGGTATTTTTAGGATTTTTTTTTTTTGAAAGATTTTTACTCGTTTTTTTTAAATGTTGACAAGATATTCTTGCCAAATTCGGGGGATTTTATTTTTTAACCAAATTTTTAAGGGAATTTTTTCAGGAATTACTGGAATTTAGTTTTCTTCCTGAAAGTTTTGCAAATTTCAGAAATTTGGGGAATTTTGTTGCTGAATTTTTGAAATTTTTTTTTTTTCAGACAAGGAAACACTATTTTTTGGTGCCCATAAATGAAGACAACAGGAGGGTTAACAGTTAACAGACTTTAAATTAATTTTCTGTGAATGTTCTTAAATAAAATATTAAAAGTTTTACTTTTATATATGTAAACATTTTAGATATTTTCAGGGGTTTTTTTTAAATATTTTTGTTAATTTTTTTGAAAATATTTAAAAGAATTTTTTTGCCAAATTCGGGGGATTTTATTTATTTATTTATTTATTTATTTTACAAAACTTTTAAGGTAAACTTTTAAGGAATTTTTGAAATTTTATTCCTCAAAGTTTTACAAATTTTCAAAAATTTGGTTAATTTTTTTGGGTGAATTTTTGGATTTTATTCAGGTAGGAGGGAGCTGTTTTCATTGTAGTTTTGATATTTGTGCGTCAGAGTTTTGAATTCCATGAAGCGATCTGAACAGCGGGGTGATGTGCTGTTTCTGGCTGGTTGAAAACCAGACGTGCTGCTGCATCCTGGATCATCTGCAGAGGTTTGACCAACGCCTTCTTCTGCCGTTTGTCCACCAACATGATGTCTGGTTGGTTAGCCACCACCATGCTGTCAGTCTGGATCTGGAAGTCCCACAGGATCTTGGTTTGGTCGTTCTCCACCAACCTTGGGAGATACTTTCCACGTGGACATACTTGGTACAGATGTTCCTGTTCACGATGAATGCCACTTGGTTTTGGTGCTCCATGCATGTTTTTCCTGCCAGCATCTTACACTACTTTGTCCTGAACTGTGGGTCCTGCTGGTGTGGTAGATTTCTGCCTCTATGGATCTCATGCTGAGTTCCTGATCTTGCGTGGCCATGATCAGCCCTTTCCAGGCACTGGGAGGATCTCCTGACATCATCCACTTCCTGTATCTGATGGTGGTACATCACACTATGACGGTTGGGTCTCCTCTTCTGTTGTTGAGGCGTTTGCTCAGCAGCTCGTCCTTGGGGCTCCATCTTCAGGATGTGTTCCTGGATCTTAGCTGCTTTTTTTTTGGTAAATTCTTGTAAAACAAAAATCCAAATTATATTGACCACTATTCAATGTTCTAAAGCATAAAAAGGAAAATATTCCAAGAAGGTTCAAAGCTTCATATTGGCTCTTCATAAACATGTAAATATAGTACAATGATAAACGTATAAAGCAGGTCTGACTGAGGATGGAACATGTTTGTAGGAAAAGAACAACACAAAAGAAGTTTAAAGTTCATGTCAAAGATGGTGAGTTTGTTCTGACAGACAGGAAAATGTTTCTGGAGTCTCCTCAATGTTTGAATTTTCATTTTTCATCCATTTGTGGCTTTAAAATTTCATATTTTTGTCCAAATATGTTCCTTTGTGTTGCTTGTTGTCTTTCTGAGTCACATGTAGAAATCCAGCCTCTAAACTATAAACAGTTTGACCTGATAAAACTGCAGCGCTGCCAATAAATGAACATTAACTGTAATTTAATGAGCTCTATAGAAAGTGGTGTGTATAGACGGACAGCTGAACTTTGACTCTGCGCTAGAATAAAGAGGTTAAAGAAGAGGGGAGGAGTGTAGAGCTGAGTTTGTAGGAGGGACCATCATTAAGAGAAGTGAGCAGTTCCTGGTTTGTCAGAGAAGAAAGAAGAGAAGCAGCATTAAAGCATCAGAGCCTCAACATGAAAGTCTTCCACACTTTTTTCTGTTTCCTCTTCATCGGTGAGTTCAGTCACTTCTGGTTTCTGTTCATTGTTCATCTTCTCACACTTATTTTTCTGCATTTCTTTAGAGTGGATCAGGAAGTTTTGCACCTCATTGAACAGTTTTAAGTGAGAACTCTGTTCCATGTTGTTGGTTTCTTTATTTAAACATGAAGTTAACAGTCAGATATGAGTCACTGGAACATGCAGTTTATTGGAAGTTAACATCTTAAAATATAAACCTGTGAGGATATTAAAGGTTCAAACAAGTTCATTAGTCTGCAGATTACCTTTTTGGTTAGTTTCACTTCAAAATTTTCTCCAGAATTAACCTAATTTTGTTTTCTTTTTTTTTGCATCTTATTTAAATAATCTAGTTTAGTGCTACTAGTTGACACTTTTTTCCCACCATTTCCTAAAGAAGCTAAAGAGGAACAGAATTGCAGAATTACAGTAAACCACTGACGGCAGGTGTGTTTGTGAAGCAACACATTAAAACTTAACTTCAGCAGTAAAGATAGAATCAGCAGATGAAGACGTCTGACAGAAAATAAAAGAACAAACTAAACTCCAGGTCCAGTCTGTAGCTTTTACTTGTGAGCTTTTAACAGCGTCTCAGTTTCCTTTTGCTTCGTTCAGTTGTCAAAAAGATAAACTTTACTGATCATCAGGTAAATTCACACATTATAGCAGCTCTGAAGACATAAACAGAAGCAGAAAAAGTGAAGACTGATGGATAGAAATGAAGCAGAAACCATGATGATACATACAGGGCCGGACTTGGGAAAGAAATTCAGGCCGGGAGATTTCCAATCAGTCAGGCCACTTCTGCCACCGCAAGGGTTGTCACGTGGGATAATGCAACAAAATTTTGTTTTTTTTCCTTCCAAAAATATGCCTTTTACAGTTATGTTATAGCAATTACAACACTACTAAACAGACAGTAAGTCTATTAAACACAACCATAACGACAGCTCCATACAGTCCAGTACTTTTCTCTTCTGTAATCTCTTCACTATCCTCACCAATTTTTCCAATGTTTTCCTTTTTCCTATTATTTATATAACATGTGGAATTAAAAAAATATATATTATTTTGTCAGTAAATCATTTAGATGTCAGCTGGTCATAGCTAATAGTATATGCAAACACCAATGTTCATTTTATTACTGAAAATTGTAAGTCAACTGCCTATCCTACCTGAAGAGGGTCTCAAACGTTTTCAGGCTTCCTGCAACCCACCTGACACATGTGGAGCTTATTTGGGCCAGACTCACCATATTTTATGCATTAAAAGTAGCATTACATTTCCATCACCATGTAAGAACAAAGGTGTAATAATTATTTGATTCATTTCTCTACAAATATTGTTTAATGGTCATCAATATTGCACTAAGTATTTATCAGTTTTCAAAAACACTGCAGTAATGATCAACTGAAGCAGACAAGGTGGATCAAAATCACACAAACTTTAGTGAGATCAGGCCCCCTGCTGTGATCCAAATAAATAAGTTCAGCAGGTGGCACATTTCAGCTAAACATAGCTAAACTAAAAGAATTGGAAATAATAATATAGAAAAAAATAAAGTGATAGTATTTAAAATACACATGGCTTCAAGAGAAACAATCTTAAGTAGACAACAAGCAATACAGTATATATCCAATATCCTCAATTAAAAATACAATTATTTAGTTTTGCACACCCATCCCTGTAGTCACTTACATATGGGTTGGACTTGGGCCCCAAAAATAAAGTGCTGTTACTTATTTTAAAGTGGACATGGCCTCAACAAAAACAGCCTTAAAATATTAACAAGAAAAGTACAGTATACATCCAATATTTTCAATAAAAATACAATTACTTAGTTTGGCACATGCCCTCCCTGATGTCATTCACTGGGTCAGGAACCAGCTGTGACTTGTATTTAAAATATATAAACGCGACTTAACTCAACCCTAAATGCATGGATGCCTTTTTTTTCTTATGGCAACTGGCCACTTGCTGTGACTCACTTTTGTATGGGTTAGTATTAGCATAGGCATCAGTTTAGGGGGGGACGGTGGGGATGTGTCCCCCCCACTTTTTGTCAGGGGTCATTTTGTCTCCAACACATTCAAATTCTTCACATGTAAGCCGTTGTAAACCCAGTTATTTTCAGCAGTATAGAAAATTCCCACGCTCTTGAACGCACCATCCGCACTCGGCGGAGAGTTACACAGACATGCAGCACACCTTCGTGAGGTTAAAAAAAACGTGCAGATGCTAAATTTGCGCCCGTGCCAAGTGGAAGCTCCGACCAGAGGCGTGCAGGGGCAAAATTTCGGCCCGAGAGAATTAGTACTATAGCGGCCCATAGACCCTTCTACTTGCATATACCGATAGCTCAACAGGTTGATTCTCCGCCTCTGGTGTGTTGATTGTGAGTTCAAGCCCAGCTTGTGGCATTTTGCCGCCGTTCTTCGACATTTTCTCAAAGTGCTGTGGTCTCCATCCCCCCACTTTTAAAAACAAACTGACGCCCTTGAGTATTAGGACCCACAGTTATTAAAGCACTGCCTTATACCAATCATTTTTTATTATATTTTGGCCTTTGAAGTCTGATGATGCATTTGTGAGAAGAACCGACCGTTTGTAAACTTACTTGAAGTAGCAGCATCATTTATTTTCAACTGTACACTGCTGGACCTGGGCGGGGGTTGATGAAACGTGTGTTATTTTATAACACTTTGCCCCTTCCTCCTCGAGCAACCTTTTCTTCTTCTCCATCTCCCTCTCATGTCCACCTTTTCTCTTCGTCTTTTCTCGTTTTTTGCCGCCAGCTTTCTCAGGCTGCTCCATAATCTTGGCTCCTTCCACTCTCTCTCCTCACCGCTCTGCAGTGCTGCTTCCCCGTTCTCGCTATGAAGGGGCGGGCCATAAAGCAACTAACCAATCATGGCACGTTTCTTCTAAAAAAATGTCCCTTTGACCAATCCCTATCCTTCTGATTTAGAGCTCAGAGCACTTGCTTTGTGTGAGTGACAGGAGGGTGGGCGTGTACTCTGTAAGGCTTCGAGCGCTGCTGTCTCTGGCCTGTCTGCCAAAAAGCCGATCAACTTTTTTTCATTGGCCTGCCAGTCCGTGGCTGGCCTGTCCAGGCAGGCCAATAAGGAGGCAGGCCACCGGGAAAAGTCCCGCCTCTCCCGATTGCCAGTCCAGGCCTGGATACATAGAAACATAAAAATAATTAGTTTTATTGGACAGTATGATATTTTATATAACATGATGGATGATTGTATGGATAAGTTAAATACAGAAGGTGCTTAGAATTCGACTTAAACAGAAAATTTAAAAAAAATAAGTTTTCAATTTAATTGACAGAAATATATCATCCTCAGACTGCAGCATGTTACAGGATGATGTTAGTAACTATTGATTATTTATCTTTTTAACAGCACTGCAGGATGGAAATGCTGGACTTTTCAGTGCAGACGGTGGAATCCACACAGTAATGGAAGGAAAAGACATCACAATTGAATGTCCATTTTCTTGGTCTGGACATAAAAGTTTTTCTGTAAGAAATACTGTGAAGAAGGAAAAATTCTCATTGAAACAACAGAGGACACAGCTGAGAATGGCAGATACAGCATTAGATATGAAGAGGACATTCCTGAGTCAGGTTACCTTCTTGTTGTAAGATTCAAACAGCTGAAGAAGTCTGACTCTGGTTGGTACAGATGTGCTTTGGGAAGATCTTTCCTTCCAGATTTATCTTGGGATTTGAAGATTGTTGTCACAGAAGGTGAGTTTTTTTGTTTATTTCTGTGATTCTGAAGGTGTAAAGAAAGTGTTAATGTATTTAAGTAAATATCGAGTTCTTATTTCCATCAGTTTAGTTGTAAAACATGTAGAAACCTCCAAGTGTTCCTCCTGCAGACTCTCTGAATATTCATATATTCTATTTATCTGAGTGTTAATGAACCTGTCAGTTCAGCTTCCAGCAGTATGGTCAGGATTCTGATTATTTCACTGTTTACAGCTTCAACCACTTCACAACCAAAGTCCACTCTTCCAACTTTTCCACCGTCAGCGTTTCTCCCATCATCCTCCACGGCAACAACACCAACAGAAGAGAGTTTGAGCTCCACTTCAGGAACATCTAAACCTCCATCATCCTCCTCTGAAGACACTGGGAAGCAGGACTCATTTTCACGTATGTGGTCAGGTCATGAATAAAAGTTTCCATCTACTTGTAAAGACCAAATATATAAAATTAGTTTCTAGTGTCCAATTTATTTATTTTTATTTTTTATTTAACCTTTATTTAACCAGAAAAAAGACCTCTTTCACAAGGTGACCTGGCCAAGAGAGGCAGCAGCAAACATCAAGTAACAAAAAACAGACAGATAAAAATAACAACAAACATTAAAATATTAAATTCAAGCAATTAAATACATAAAATACAGGAGTAATTTTTACAGTAATAATACAGGCACTGTTCAAATGATTTCCGTTGTCAATATCTTAAAATAGAGCGGAAGGTTTCCAATGAAACTAATTTTGACAATTTCAGTTCAGATTGAAGGGCATTCCAAGCAGAGGCGGCAGAGAAACTGGAAGATTTTTTACCCGTTTCAGTTCAAACACGAGGAGCAGAGAGATACAAAATGTCATGTGATCACATGGTATAATGGCTTCCAGTTCTCTGATGAAGAGTGCACAAATAAGTGGGACCCAAGCCACGAAAAGCCTTATAAACCAGAGTTGTCCAGTGTGTATATCGCCAAACATTCAAGGAAGGCATGCCAGCTTTAGTATACAGTTTGCAGTAGTGGGTGAGGCAGCTGCAGCCAGTGATAAACCTCAGAGCTCAGTGGTAGACCCGAGTAAAGGACAGTAGGTAGCTGACTGAAGTGCACATGTACACAACATCGCCATAATCAAGTATTGGCAAAAAAGTAGCTGACATCAGAAGCTTCCGAGCTCTGATGGAAAAACATGACTTATTTCTATAGTGGAAACCGAGCTTCACCTTTAGTTTAGAGATCAAGTTTTTGACATGAACTTTAAGAGAGAGGTCCTCATCAATAGTTAATCCCAGGTACTTTTAACTGGTGGCCAGTTTCACCATGGACAGTTCTAATTGAGGGAATATCCTCAAACCGAACATAAGAATGTGAAAAAAACATCAGTTTGGACTTTTCTGCATTTAAAACCGTTTTCAATTTTTCCAGATGAATCTGCACTGCATCAAAGGTGGACTGCAAGAATATGACTCCCAACGACTCCTAGAACTCTGAATTTCCTGTGATGGAATCACTGAATCTTTGTCACAAAAAACAATCATATATTTTGGTTCTTTCATGGATTTATTAATGATCTTCTGGAAATTTGATGAAATCTGCTGGGTCATAAATACACATACAGCAACTTGAATTATTAGTTTTACTGGCTAGATGTAGAAAGTTTTGTTCACTGAAATTGTCTTCGTGGCTTCTTAACTGTTCATAAGTGATTCTGATCAACTTCAGCTGCTGACTCCTCTGATCCAGTTTAAATAGAACCCATTAGATCCACTCATTACACTCAAACACTACAGTGGGAAAGTCTGAGGAGCTCAGCAACGATCCGAAAAAGAAAATGATTGACTTGAACAAGTCAGAAAGTCACTTGGAGCCATTTGAAAGCAGCTTCAGATCCTAAATTATCTGTTTGTCAGAATAAAGTTCATGGTCCAGTTGTGTTACTGCCACCATCAAGAAGAAAACACAAACTATCACCTGCTGCTGAGAGACCATTGGTCAGGATGGTCAAGAGTCAAGCAAGAATGATGAAAAAGCAGGTGTGAATGAATGAGAAGCTGCTGGAACACAGCTGTCAGTGTCCACAGGGTTTTCCATCAACATGAGCTGAGAGGATCCATGAAGAAGGAAGTTCTTCCTCTAGAAGCAGAACCTTAAAGCTCCACTCAAGTCTGCTGCTGATCACATGGACAAAGAAAAGACCTTCTGGAGGAAAGTTCTGTGGTCAGATGGAAGAAGCCTGTGAAGGTTCTCAGTCATCCAGGTCATCTTAAGGTGAAGGGTTTAGTTCAGGCAACTGGACTTATTCTTGTGATCTCATCCGAGAGGCTTCTTCGGTTCTAAAACTACTTAGGAGAGTCCCAGGTGTTTAACCACTTGAGGTGGAGGTGGGGTTAAGGCTGATGGTATCTACTACAGGGCTCCAGACTAACTTTTTTCCTAGGAGCACAGTGGCCCCTCACTTAAAATTTTAGGAGCGCAAGCAGAAAATTTAGGGGCGCATCCTTGTATTCCTTTAGCTTTAACCAGTAACGACTTCATGAGCTTCTTTACACATAAAATAGTTCTGATTAGAGATAAAATTAATCTGGCCCTTCCTACAAATGTCACAGATGCTTTTGAATTGGCTGTTAGACCTGATGAATCTTAGAATTCTTCACTCCTATATGTCTCTCTGAACTCATTTCAACAATTTCTACATCCAAACCATCAACATGTCTTTTAGATCCTATCCCAACTAGACTCTTCAAGGAGATTTTACCTTTAATTAATTCTTCAATGTTAGATCTGATTAATCTCTCTCTAGTAACAGGCTATGTACCACAGGCTTTTAAGGTTGCTGTCATCAAACCTTTGCTTAAAAAGCCCACTTTAGATCCAGATGTGTTAGCTAACTATAGACCAATATCCAACCTACCATTTCTCTCTAAAATTCTGGAAAGAACAGTTGCAAATCAATTATGTGAACACTTACAAAGGAATAATTTGTTTGAAATGTTTCAGTCAGGCTTCAGAGTGCATCATAGCACAGAAACAGCTCTAGTGAAAGTTACTAATGACCTTCTCATAGCATCAGATAATGGACTAGTCTCTATACTTGTTTTGTTAGATCTTAGTGCAGCGTTTGACACAATCGACCACAACATTTTATTACAGCGTCTAGAACATTCAATTGGCACTCAAGGGACATTCAAGGAACATTCAAGGGACAGCACTGGACTGGTTTAAATCCTACTTATCAGATAGGTTCCAGTTTGTGCATGTCAACAATAACTCTTCTGAGCATACTAAAGTTAATCATGGAGTTCCTCAGGGTTCTGTCTTAGGACCGATACTTTTCACATTATACATGCTTCCTTTAGGCAATATTATTAGGAAGCATTATATTAACTTCCATTGTTATGCAGATGACACACAATTGTATTTATCTATGAAGCCAGATGAAACTGATCAGTTAGCTAGACTGCAAGATTGTCTTAAGGACATTAAAACCTGGATGACTTTTAACTTCCTACTGCTAAATTCAGACAAAACTGAAGTCATTGTATTTGGCCCCAAACATCTTAGAAACTCGCTTTCAAAGCAAATAGTTACTCTGGATGGCATCACGTTGGCCTCCAGTACTACTGTGAGGAATCTTGGAGTTATTTTTGACCAGGACATGTCCTTTAACTCACACATAAAGCAAGTCTGTAGGACTTCCTTTTTTCACCTGCGTAATATTGTAAAAATCAGGAACATTCTGTCTCAGAGTGATGCAGAAAAATTAGTTCATGCTTTTGTTACTTCCAGGCTTGACTATTGCAATTCCTTATTATCGAGTTGTCCAAATAGCTCTCTCAAACATCTACAGTTGATCCAAAACGCTGCTGCGAGAAGTACTGACAGGAGTTAGCAAAAGAGATCATATTCCCTATACTTTCTTCTCTTCACTGGCTTCCTCGTTAAATCCAGAATAGAATTTAAAATCCTTCTTCTGACATATAAAGCTCTTAATAACCAATCTCCATCATATCTTAAAGATCTGATAGTACCTTATTATCCTAGTAGAACTCTTCGCTCTCAAGCTGCAGGCTTACTTGTTGTTCCTAGAATTTCTAAAAGTAGAAATGGGAGGCAGAGCCTTCAGTTATCAGGCGCCTCTCCTGTGGAACCTGCTCCCAGTTTGGGTTCGGGAGGCAGACACCCTCTCTATTTTAAGACAGGCTTAAAACGTTCCTATTTGACAAATCTTATAGTTGGGGCTGACTGGGTGACCCACAGAGGTTCGGCTTGTGTCTTCATTCCACAGCTGATCCCTCTTGGACGTCCCTTCGTTCTGCCCCTAGTCATGCTGCATAGGCCTAGGCTGCTGGGGGACTTTTCTTGACGCACTGAGCCTTCTCTATCTACCTTTACATTTAATATGTATACCTTATTGCAGTACATTCACTCTGTTGCCCCTGTGCTATTTCTCCGAGGGTCCCTGGTCCAGAGCTGGATGCTTCAGATCTGCGGTTGATTGTTCACCAGCTGGTCAGTCTCCACCATGTCCACTGTGGGATGCTGCCGCTGACCTTCCTCCAGCCTTCTGCTTCCAACTCCCTTTTTCCACCAGTCAACTCTGCATTGCCTTCACTATACTGTTATGCTAACTTACATACTGTTTGAATTTTACTGCTAGCTATATATGGAGTATGTTTAATGTCAGAGCCGTACATCATAAGAGTAAATTATGAGTCAGTTTTCAATGTTAGCTTATACTTTGTCTGTGTCACATATCCTGTCATGCATGTATCCAAATGTGTGTTGTGTTTTCCTTGCTTTCCCACCCTCCCTCTTCTCCCATCCCTCCCCCTTGCCCTCTTCTGTCCTTCTCAACCCGCCCGGCCAGCAGGCAGATGGGTCCCCCCTATATAGAAACCGGGTTCTGCTCGAGGTTTCTTCCCTGTTAAAAGGGTATTTTTCCTTGCCACTGTCGCCTTTGGGCTTGCTCTGGGGGTCAGGCATTTGGGTTCTGTAAAGCGTCTTGAGACGAGTTGACTGTAATTGACGCTATATAAATAAAATTGAATTGAATTGAATACCAAAGTCGATTTGCAAAGTAAATATTCACATTTCCTCTCAGTTTCACTGTATTACTGATAAATACTTGCATAATAAATGCAGAAACTATGTATTAAATTCACATTTTGTTGTGCAGCACTTGACACAACATAACAAGAAAAGCACTCAGAGCACAGTACTCACCAAGGCTGTCCATTTCTTCTGATCCTCCTCGAGATGGTTCTGCTTCTTTATTGAAGTCCAGTTGTGTTTAATTAAACTGATTGGACTTGATTAGGAAAGGCACACACCTGTCTATATAAGACCTTACAGCTCACAGTGCATGTCAGAGCAAATGAGAATCATGAGGTTGAAGGAACTGCCCAAGGAGGCTCAGAGACAGAATTGTGGGCAAGGCACAGATCTGGCCAAGGTTACAGAAGAATTTCTGCAGCACTCAAGGTTCCTCAGAGCACAGTGGCCTCCATAATCCTCAAATGGAAGAAGTTTGGGACGACCACAACTCTTCCTAGACCTGGCCGTCCAGCCAAACTGAGCAATGGTGGGAGAAGAGCCTTGGTGAGAGAGGTAAAGAAGAAGCCAAAGATCACTGTGGCTGAGCTCCAGAGATGCAGTCGGGAGACAGGAGAAAGTTCCACAAAGTCAACTATCACTGCAGCCCTCCACCAGTCGGGGCTTTATGGCAGAGTGGCCCGACGGAAGCCTCTCCTCAGTGCAAGACACATGAAAGCCTGCATAGAGTTTGAAAAACACATGAAGGACTCCCAGACTATGAGAAATAAGATTCTCTGGTCTGATGAGACCAAGATTGAACTTTTTGGTGTTAATTCTAAGCGGTATGTGTGGAGAAAAGCAGGCACTGCTCATCACCTGCCCAATACAATCCCTACAGTGAAACATGGTGGTGGGAGCATCATGTTGTGGGGGGGTGTTTTCAGCTGCAGGGACAGAACGACTGGTTGCAATGGAAGGAAGGATGAATGTGGCCAAGTACAGAGATATCCTGGAGGAAAACCTCTTCCAGAGTGCTCAGGACCTCAGACTGGCCAAAGGTTCACCTTTCAACAGGACAATGACCCTAAGCACACAGCTAAAATAACAAAGGAGTGGCTTCAGAACAACTCTGTGACCGTTCTTGACTGGCCCAGCCAGAGCCCTGACCTAAACCCAATTGAGCATCTCTGGAGAGACCTCAAAATGTCTGTCCACCAATGTTCACCATCCAACTGACAGAACTGGAGAGGATCTGCAAGGAAGAATGGCAGAGGATCCCCAAATCCAGGTGTGAAAGACTTGTTGCGTCATTCCAAGAAGACTCATGGCTGTACTAGCTGAAAAAGGGTGCTTCTACTCAATACTGAGCACAGGGTCTGAATACTTCTGACCATGTGATATTTCAGTTTTTCTTTTTGAATAAATTTGCAAAATTTCTACATTCTGTTTTTTCTGTCAAGATGGGTGCTGAGTGTACATTATGAGAAGTAAAATGAACTTTTTTGATTTTGGCAAATGGCTGCAATGACACAGAGAGTGAAACATTTCAAGGGGTCTGAATACTTTCTGTACCCACTGTAAATGCTGAATCTTGTCCTGAGGTGCTGGCTCTTCTGTGTTGGGCCATGTGTCTGTGTAGAGATTGCTTGGTCTCACCATGTAAAGATCTGTGCAGTCCTCACTGCCCAGGACTGCGTAAACTACATTCTTGAGTTGTGTCTTGGTGTTTTGTCCTTTGGTTGAACCAGTCTTTGTCTGAGTGTGTTTTCAGGTCTGAAATGAACCGGGATGTCATGTTTGGAAAAAATTCTCCTCAAGATCACAAGAATAAGTCCATTTGCCTGAACTAAACCCTTCACCTCAGATGGAAGAAAAAACTGAGCATAAATATGATTGGAGGAGGGAAGGTGAGGCCTTTAACCCCAAGAACACCAAACTTACCATCAAGCATAGTGGTGGCAGTATCATGCAGTGGGGCTTTCTGGAAGAGCTTCTGGACTGGTAGCAGACTGTATGTTGGATTGAGTTCCGACTTTCTAGGGACTGTTTATGTTTGGTTTCAGTCTTGGTTCTCCTGGTTTGGATGTGATTAAAGTTGTTTTAGGATTATTTTACTCTGGATCTGGTCTGGATGAGGACTGGTTTCAGACTGTCTTTGTGGTCTTGGAATTCTTTTAGGAGTAGTTCAGGTTTTGGGTCCTGATTTTGACTGGGAAATTGTCTTTTTTAGGACTGGTTTTGGACTTTTTTCTAAAACTGGTTTCCCATTTTGGGTTTGGATTGGTTCCAGACTTATTTCGACTGATTCTGAGCCCTTTTTGGATGGTTTAGGTTTGATTTTGGTCCCAGATTTATGTCTTTTTTAGGACTGGTTTCTGACTGGTTTTCAGACTGTCTTGGGTGGGTCTTTCTTGATCCCAAGAACACCAAACCTGCCATCAGCATGGTGGTGGCAGATCATGCTCTATAGAAGTGGAGCTTCACACAAAATAAACGGAATAATGAAGGAGGAGGATTACCTCCATATTCTTCAGGAAAACCTAAACCATCAGCAGAAGGTTGATCTTGGACACAGTTGGATGTTTCAACAAGACAATGAGCCCAAACACACATCAGATGTGGTTAAAAAATGATTCCATAAGGGTCGAATGAAGGTTCTGGACTGGTCTCCCAAAGTCCTGATTTTAACCCATCAAGAATCTGTGACTGATGAAGAAACAAGTCTGAGTCAGAAAGACAACAAGTTTAGTTGAACTGAACCAATTCTGTCCAGAGGAGTTAAAGATAAACCAGAAGGTTGAAACCAGAAGAACCAAACTGAGGTAGAAATGGACTAATTTATTCAAATATTAGAAATGATGTAAACATATTTTTGACCTAACAAAGTTTGTCATATTTCCAGAAAACCTTTGTAAATCTATGAAGGAACCAACATACATGACCTTTGAGTTTTGAGTTTTCAGTGTTCTAGGAGTCATTGGGAATGATGTAGATGGTCTTCTAAAGTGGATGGAAACTTTTATGTACAACTGTGTACCAAAGTGTCAGAGTTAAACAAACCTGTTCTCCTGTTAGCACTCCTGCAGATCTGCAGCTTTCTGTGGGTCTGGTTCTGGTCGTCATGATCTTCATATTATCAATAGCTTTGCTGATTTTCTGCAAGAAGAGAAGATCCACCAAACCTAAAGGTGAAGCTGCAGAAACACACACAGCTTCCATCACTTCATCACTGATCACTGACTCACTGTTTTCTGTCACATCTTTTTGTTGTAGACCTCAGGTTGTGTTAAACATGTTTTATCACTAAACCTGATTGGATTGAATCTTCGTGTCACTCTGGTAGTTTGGTTTTAGTGAGAATCTTGGGTTTGTTGAACTTTGAGTCTCATAGTAAAATCCTCAGACTAGTTCTGTCTTCAGTTATCAGGTTTGTTGGTGACTTAAAGCTGGAAATGAAGCTACTGCTGGCAGTTATGGAGCAAAAATAAACATGAAACCAGATGGTATCAGTTCCGTCTTGTGTTGAACGTTTCATGCATACATGAGGTTAAACTGAGACCATCAGGCAGCAGTAAATAAAAAGAACAGGAACACTGA
>NC_067125.1:20475-44699 GCF_021347895.1 Acanthochromis polyacanthus | reverse complement strand
CGCCAGAACGAGACGTTGCGCGCTGCTGCTGAGAAGCACTTTTCTGCTGTCTGTGGCAGGCACCGTTGCTATGGGGGCCCATAGCAACCGCACTTACACACGCGCAGGCATGGTCTCACACACACACACAGACTCATTGGAGTGCCACACCCACCTTCACACCCAATACCTCCACAGGAGCTGCATTTCAGCCTGAAAATCAGTTCAACCTCTCAGCTTCACACAGCCTTTACAGCAGGGGTGTCAAACTCAGTTCCAACACACCTGATTCAAATGATCAGGCTCGTTATCAGGCTTCTGCTGTGCTTGATGATGAGCTAATCATTTGAATCAGGTGTGTTGGAAGAGGGAAACATCTTGAACACAGAGGATAGTGGTGCTCCAGGAACTGAGTTTGACACCCCTGCTTGAGAGTAACTCCAATCCAAATGTTGACCCGGTGAGATCTTCCTGTCTTTCCCTTTCAAAATTAAAGCACGGAACAATTTCAAAATAAAAGCCTGCGACGGACTGAAAACTCCAGTTAAACTTCTCAGTTTCACACAGCCTTTGCAGTAACTCCAATCCAAATTTTGACCAGGTGAGATCTTCCTGTCTCTTCCTCTCAAAACAAAGCACAGCACAATTTGCCTGTTAGACTTCTCAGCTTCACAAGCCTTTACAGTAACTCCAATCCAAATTTTGACCAGGTGAGATCTTCTTGCCTCTCCTGCGCTGCTCCGGACATGCACCCATCCCGAGCCCCTCCCACGATTTCCGCACCAGCGGGAATTGTCTAGTTATATTTTCTTCACGTTTCCGCCATTTTTCGGTCGCTAACTCGTCCTAGGCTTTGAGAAAATCAAAACAAATTATATATCAAAACGGTGCGGCTTCATCGGGAATCCCGGGCTATGACTTTTCTAAGAAATTCGTCATTTTTCGCAGAATTATTCGCAAAAAAACTGCGACAAAAGTCCCATAGAAAATGAATGGGGACTGAAAAAATCGGTTGAAAAATCCACTTTATTCCAAACGCCACTGCTTCGCCATACGTTCACCTAGAAATTTCATTTAACCATCAAAACGCAGTGATTTTTCTTGTCTCCGCAGGAATGTATTTTTATGTCAGGCTGACCATTTACAGTTTTTGATCAGTGAGTCCTCAAAAAAGTGAAAATTCTCAAAATCTGCTCTGGTTAGAGTGCGGCATGTCAGTTGGTAGAGTGGAGGAGAGGAGAAAATCGCCCTGAAAATTTCACGATCGCATCGCCCTCACGACCAAACGATAAATGTAGGGAATGAAATTTGGTCAGATTGTAGACAATTTCCTGGGATTCAAATGAATCCAAGTTTGAAGACCTAGCTCTTCTGAAGTGAAATGGCAGGCAGCAGTTTTAGACCAAAGTCGCACCGTTCTCTCCATAGAACCAATGTAAACTGAATCATCTGCCTCATGGAGGGACAGTGTTTTTTAAATCGCTGTAACTCGGTCATTTCTCACAATATTTGGAAAATAATTACATTTATGGTTAGCCACAGCCTTCCTCTCGCTCACGGTCATTTTTGGTTTTCAGCTAGCACTCACGGTTAGCCCACAGTTAGCGCCAGAACGAGACGTTGCGCGCTGCTGCTGAGAAGCACTTTTCTGCTGTCTGTGGCAGGCACCGTTGCTATGGGGGCCCTTAGCAACCGCCCTTACACACGCGCAGGCATGTTCACACGCACACACACAGACTCATTGGGTGCCACGCCCACCTTCACACCCAATACCTCACAGGAGCTGCATTTCAGCCTGAAAATCAGTTAACCTCTCAGCTTCACACAGCCTTTAGAGCAGGGGTGTCAAACTCAGTTCCAACACACCTGATTCAAATGATCAGGCTCGTTATCAGGCTTCAGCTGGGATTAATGATGAGCTGATTATTTGAATCAGGTGTGTTGTAAGAAGGAAACATCTAGAACACAGAGGATAGTGGACCTCCAGGAACTGAGTTTGACACCCCTGCTTTACAGTAACTCCAATCCAAATTTTGACCGGGTGAGACCAATCCGTCTCTGCCTTTCAAAATAAAAGCACAGCAAAATTTCAAAATAAAAGCCTGTGACGGACTGGAAACGCCAGTTAAACCTCTCAGCTTCATACAGCCTTTAAAGTAACTCCAATCTAAATTTTGACCAGGTGAGATCTTCCTGTCTCTGCCTTTCAAAATCAAAGCACAGCACAATTTCAAAATAAAAGCCTGCGACGGACTGGAAACGCCAGTTAAACCTCTCAGCTTCACACGGCCTTTTCTCCAATCCAAAATTTTAACCAGGTCTGATCTTCCTGTCTCTGCCTTTCAAAATAAAAGCACAGCACAGTTTCAAAATAAAAGCCTGCAACAGACCAAAAATGCCAGTTAAACCTCTCAGCTTCACACAGCCTTTACAACACAGCCTTTAGAGCAGGGGTGTCAAACTCAGTTCCAACACACCTGATTCAAATGATCAGGCTCATTATCAGGCTTCTGCTGAGCTTCATGACAGCTAATGATTTGAATCAGGTGTGTTGTAAGAAGGAAACATCTGGAACACAGAAGATAGTGGTCCTCCAGGAACTGAGTTTGACACCCCTGCTTTACAGTAACTCCAATCCAAATTTTGACCGGGTGAGATCTTCCCATCTCTGCCTTTCAAAATAAAAGCACAGCACAATTTCAAAATAAAAGCTTGCGATAAACCAGAAAACGCCAGTTCAACCTCTCAACTTCACACAGCCTTGCGAGTAACTCCAATCCAAATTTTGACCAGGAAAACGCCGAAATACGCCTCTCCGGACATGCACACATGCCGAGCCCCTCCCACGATTTCCGCGTGCGGGAATTGTCTAGTTAGGGGCTCGGGGCTGCAGCATGCAGCCCGAGCCACTATTGTTCTCCTGTTGCGTTTATTAAACTTCTTCACGTTTCCGCCGTTTTTCGATTCGCTTCTCGTCCTAGGGCTTTGAGAAAACCCAAATAAATTATATATCAAAACGTGCGGCTTCTTCGGGAATAGTGTGCTATGACTTTTCTAAGAAATTCGTCATTTTTCGCAGAATTATTCGCAAAAAACTGCGAAAAAAGTCCCATAGGAAATGAATGGGGACTGAAAAAAATCGGCTCAAAAAATCCACTGTTTTTCCAAACGCCACTCCTTCGCCATACGTTCACCTAGAAACTTCATTTAACCATCAAAACGCAGGGATTTTTCTTGTCTCCGCAGGAATGTATTTTATGTCAGGCTGAGATTTACAGTTTTTCATCAGTGAGTCCTCAAAAAAGTGAAAATTCTCAAAATCTGCTCTGGTTAGAGTGCGGCATGTCAGTTGGTAGAGTGGAGGAGAGGAGAAAAATCCGCCTGAAAATTTCACGATCGCATCGCCCTCACGACCATACGATAAATGGTAGGGGAATGAAATTTGGTCAGATTGTAGACAAATTTCCTGGGATTCAAATGAATCCAAGTTTGAAGACCTAGCTCTTTCTGACGTGAAATGGCAGGCAGCAGTTTAGACCAAAGTCGCACCGTTCTCTCCATAAGAACCAATGTAAACTGAATCATCTGCCTCATGGAGGGACAGTGTTTTTTAAATCGCTGTAACTCGGTCATTTCTCACAATATTTGGAAAATAATTACATTTAGGGAAAGCCACAGCTTTCCTCTCGCTCACGGTCATTTCGGTTTTCAGCTAGCATTAACGGTTAGCCCACAATTGGTGCCAGAATGGGACGTTGCGCGCTGCTGCTGAGAAGCACTTTTCTGCTGTCTGTGGCAGGCACCGTTGCTATGCAGGCCCATAGCAACCGCTCTTACACACGCGCAGGCATGCTCCCACGCACACACACAGACTCATTGGAGTGCCACACCCACCTTCACACCCAATACCTCCACAGGAGCTGCATTTCAGCCTGAAAATCAGTTCAACCTCTGAGCTTCACACAGCCTTTAGAGCAGGGGTGTCAGACTCAGTTCCAACACACCTGATTCAAATGATCGGGCTCGTTATCAGGCTTTTGCTGGGATTAATGATGAGCTGATTATTTGAATCAGGTGTGTTGTAAGAAGGAAACATCTAGAACACAGAGGATAGTGGACCTCCAGGAACTGAGTTTGACATCCCTGCTTTGGGGTAACTCCAATCCAAATGTTGACCAGGTGAGATCTTCTTGTCTTTGCCTTTCAAAATAAAAGCACAGCACAATTGCAAAATAAAAGCCTGTGACAGACTGGAAACGCCAGTGAAACCTCTCAGCTTCACACAGCCTTTACAGTAACTCCAATCCAAATATTGACCAGGTGAGATCTTCCTGTCTTTGCCTTTCAAAATAAAAGCACAGCACAATTTGCCAGTTAAACTTCTCAGCTTCACACAGCCTTTACAGTAACTCCAATCCAAATTTTGACCAGGTGAGATCTTCATGTCTCTGCCTTTGAAAATAAAAGCACAGCACAATTTCAAAATAAAAGTCTGTGACGGACCGGAAAATGTCACCAAAACCTCTCAGCTTCACACAGCCGTTAGAATAAATACGCCTCTCCGGACATGCACACATCCCGAGCCCCTCCCACGATTTCCGCGAGCGGGGAATTGTCTAGTTAGGGGCTCGGGCTTCGACACGAGCCACTCTCCTCTCCATTGCAAAGCAATGGGAGGAGAGTGGCTCGTGGCGAAGCCACGAGCCACTATTGTTCTCCTGTGAAAAAAGCGTTTATTATTATCTTTTTTCACGTTTCCGCCAATTTTCGGTCGCTAACTCGTCCTAGGGCTTTGAGAAAACCAAAGCAAATTATATATCAAAACGTGCGGCTTCATCGGGAATAGTGTGCTATGACTTTTCTAAGAAATTCGTCATTTTATCGCAGAATTATTCGCAAAAAACTGCGCAAAAAGTCCCATTGAAATGAATGGGGAGTGAAAAAAATCGGCTGAAAAAATCCACTTTTTTCCAAACGCCACTCCTTCGCCATACGTTCACCTAGAAACTTCATTTAACCATCAAAACGCAGGGATTTTTCTCGTCTCCGCAGGAATGTATTTTATGTCAGGCTGACATTTACAGTTTTTCATCAGTGAGTCCTCAAAAAAGTGAAAATTCTCAAAATCTGCTCTGGTTAGAGTGCGGCATGTCAGTTGGTAGAGTGGAGGAGAGGAGAAAAATCCGCCTGAAAATTTCACGAACGAATCGCCCTCACGACCAAACCATAAATGTTAGGGGAATGAAATTTTGTCAGATTGTAAACAATTTTCCTGGGATTCAAATGAATCCAAGTTTGAAGACCTAGCTCTTTCTGAAGTGAAATGGCAGGCAGCAGTTTAGACCAAAGTCGCACCGTTCTCTCCATAGGAACCAATGTAAACTGAATCCTCTGGCTCAAGGAGGGACAGTGTTTTTTAAATCGCTGTAACTCGGTCATTTCTCAGAATATTTGGAAAATAATTACATTTATGGAAAGCCACGGCCTTCCTCTCGCTCACGGTCATTTCGGTTTTCAGCTACCATTCACGGTTTGCCCACAATTAGCGCCAGAACGAGACGTTGCGCGCTGCTGCTGAGACGCACTTTTTTGCTGTCTGTGGCAGGCACCGTTGCTATGGGGGCCCATAGCAACCGCCCTTACACACGTGCAGGCATGTCCGCACGCACACACACAGACTCATTGGTGTGCCACACCCACGTTCACGCCCAATAACTCCACAGGAGCTGCATTTCAGCCTGAAAATCAGTTCAACCTCTCAGCTTCACACAGCCATTGTTGCAGGGGTGTCAAACTCAGTTCCAACACACCTGATTCAAATGATCAGGCTCGTTATCAGGCTTCTGCTGTGCTTGATGATGAGCTGATCATTTGAATCAGGTGTGTTGGAAGAGGGAAACATCTGGAACATAGAGGATAGTGGACCTCAAGGAACTGAGTTTGACACCCCTGCTTTAGAGTAACTCCAATCCAAATTTTGACCAGGTGATATCTTCCCGTCTCTGCCTTTCAAAATAAAAGCACAGCACAATTTCAAAATAAAAGCCTATGACAGACTGGAAAACGCCAGTTAAACCTCTCAACTTCACACAGCCTTTAGAGTAACTCCAATCCAAATTTTGACCAGGTGAGATCTTCCCGTCTCTGCCTTTCAAAATTACTTTACAGCACAATTTGCCAGTTAAACCTCTCAGCTTCACACAGTCTTTTGAGTAACTCCAATCCAAATTTTGACCAGGTGAGATCTTCTTGTCTCTGCCTTTCAAAATAAAAGCACGGCACAATTTCAAAATAAAAGCCTGCGACAGACTGGAAACACCAGTTAAACCTCTCACCTTCACACAGCCTTTACAGTAACTCCAATTGAAATTTTGACCAGGTGAGATCTTCTTGTCTTTGCCTTTCAAAATAAAAGCACAGCACAATTTCTAAATAAAAGCCTGCGACAGACTGGAAACGCCAGTTAAACCTCTCACCTTCACACAGCCTTTAGAGTAAATATGCCTATCCCATGCTGCTCCGGACATGCACACATCCCGAGCCCCTCCCACGATTTCCGCGAGCGGGAATTGTCTAGTTAGGGGCTCGGGCTTCGGCACGAGCCACTCTCCTCTCCATTGCAAAGCAATGGGAGGAGAGTGGCTCGTGGCGAAGCCACGAGCCACTATTGTTCTCCTGCTGCGTTTATTATTATATTTTCTTCACGTTTCCGCCGTTTTTCGGTCGCTAACTCGTCCTAGGGCTTTGAGAAAATCAAAACAAATTATATATCAAAACGTGCGGCTTCATCGGGAATCCCGGGCTATGACTTTTCTAAGACATTCGTCATTTTTTCGCAGAATTATTCGCAAAAAACTGCCAAAAAAGTCCCATAGGAAATGAATGGGGACCGAAAAAAATCGGCTCAAAAAATCCCCTTTTTTCCAAACGCCACTGCTTCGCCATACGTTCACCTAGAAACTTCATTTAACCATCAAAACGCAGTAATTTTTCTTGTCTCCGCAGGAATGTATTTTCTGTCAGGCTGAGATTTACAGTTTTTGATCAGTGAGTCCTCAAAAAAGTGAAAATTTTCAAAATCTGCTCTGTTTAGAGTGCGGCATGTCAGTTGGTAGAGTGGAGGAGAGGTGAAAAATTCGCCTGAAAATTTCACGATCGCATCGCCCTCACGACCAAACTATAAATGTTAGGGGAATGAAATTTGGTCAGATTGTAAACAATTTTCCTGGGATTCAAATGAATCCAAGTTTGAAGACCTAGCTCTTTCTGACGTGAAATGGCAGGCAGCAGTTTAGACCAAAGTCGCACCGTTCTCTCCATAAGAACCAATGTAAACTGAATCATCTGCCTCATGGAGGGACAGTGTTTTTTAAATCGCTGTAACTCGGTCATTTCTCACAAGATTTGGAAAATAATTACATTTATGGAAAGCCACAGCCTTCCTCTCGCTCACGGTCATTTTAGTTTTCAGCTACCATTAACGGTTCGCCCACAATTAGCGCCAGAACGAGATGTTGCGCGCTGCTGCTGAGAAGCACTTTTTTGCTGTCTGTGGCAGGCACCGTTGCTATGGGGGCCCATAGCAACCGCTCTTACACACGCGCAGGCATGGTCGCACGCACACACACAGACTCATTGGTGTGCCACACCCACCTTCACACCCAATACCTCCACAGGAGCTGCATTTCAGCCTGAAAATCAGTTCAACCTCTCAGCTTCACACAGCCTTTACAGCAGGGGTGTCAAACTCACTTCCAACACACCTGATTCAAATGATCAGGCTCGTTATCAGGCTTCTGCTGAGCTTAATGATAGTGTATCATTTGAATCAGGTGTGTTGTAAGAAGGAAACATCTAAAACATAGAGGATAGTGGTCCTCCAGAAACTGAGTTTGACACCCCTGCTTTAGAGTAACTCCAATCCAAATGTTGACCAGGTGAGATCTTCCTGTCTTTCCCTTTCAAAATAAAAGCACAGCACAATTTCAAAATAAAAGCCTGCGATGGGCCTGAAAACACCAGTTAAACCTCTCAGCTTCACACAGCCTTTAGAGCAGGGGTGTCAAACTCAGTTCCAACACACCTGATTCAAATGATCAGGCTCGTTATCAGGCTTCTGCTGAGCTTGATGATGAGCTGCTTATTTGAATCAGGTGTGTTGTAAGAAGGAAACATCTAGAACATAGAGGATAGTGGACCTCCAGGAACTGACTTTGACACCCGTGCTTTAGAGTAACTCCAATCCAAATGTTGACCAGGTGAGATCTTCCTGTCTTTGCCTTTCAAAATAAAAGCACAGCACAATTTCAAAATAAAAGCCTTCGACGGACTGAAAGCGCCAGTTAAACCTCTCAGCTTCACACAGCCTTTTGAGTAACTCCAATCTAAATTTTGACCAGGTGACATCTTCCTGTCTCTGCCGTTCAAAATAAAAGCACAGCACAATGTCAAAATAAAAGCCTGCAAGGTACTGGAAATGCCTGTTAAACCTCTCAGCTTCACACAGCCTTTACAGTAACTTAAATCCAAATGTTCACCAGGTGAGATCTTCCCATCTCTTCCTTTCAAAATAAAAGCACAGCACAATTTCAAAATAAAAGCCTGCGATGGACGGACTGGAAAACGCCAGTTAATCCTCTCAGCTTCACACAGCCTTTACAACACAGCCTTTAGAGCAGGGGTGTCAAACTCAGTTCCAACACACCTGATTCAAATGATCAGGCTCATTATCAGGCTTCTGCTGAGCTTCATGACAGCTAATGATTTGAATCAGGTGTGTTGTAAGAAGGAAACATCTGGAACACAGAAGATAGTGGTCCTCCAGGAACTGAGTTTGACACCCCTGCTTTACAGTAACTCCAATCCAAATTTTGACCGGGTGAGATCTTCCCATCTCTGCCTTTCAAAATAAAAGCACAGCACAATTTCAAAATAAAAGCTTGCGATAAACCAGAAAACGCCAGTTCAACCTCTCAACTTCACACAGCCTTGCGAGTAACTCCAATCCAAATTTTGACCAGGAAAACGCCGAAATACGCCTCTCCGGACATGCACACATGCCGAGCCCCTCCCACGATTTCCGCGTGCGGGAATTGTCTAGTTAGGGGCTCGGGGCTGCAGCATGCAGCCCGAGCCACTATTGTTCTCCTGTTGCGTTTATTAAACTTCTTCACGTTTCCGCCGTTTTTCGATTCGCTTCTCGTCCTAGGGCTTTGAGAAAACCCAAATAAATTATATATCAAAACGTGCGGCTTCTTCGGGAATAGTGTGCTATGACTTTTCTAAGAAATTCGTCATTTTTTCGCAGAATTATTCGCAAAAAACTGCGAAAAAAGTCCCATAGGAAATGAATGGGGACTGAAAAAAATCGGCTCAAAAAATCCACTGTTTTCCAAACGCCACTCCTTCGCCATACGTTCACCTAGAAACTTCATTTAACCATCAAAACGCAGGGATTTTTCTTGTCTCCGCAGGAATGTATTTTATGTCAGGCTGAGATTTACAGTTTTTCATCAGTGAGTCCTCAAAAAAGTGAAAATTCTCAAAATCTGCTCTGGTTAGAGTGCGGCATGTCAGTTGGTAGAGTGGAGGAGAGGAGAAAAATCCGCCTGAAAATTTCACGATCGCATCGCCCTCACGACCATACGATAAATGGTAGGGGAATGAAATTTGGTCAGATTGTAGACAAATTTCCTGGGATTCAAATGAATCCAAGTTTGAAGACCTAGCTCTTTCTGACGTGAAATGGCAGGCAGCAGTTTAGACCAAAGTCGCACCGTTCTCTCCATAAGAACCAATGTAAACTGAATCATCTGCCTCATGGAGGGACAGTGTTTTTTAAATCGCTGTAACTCGGTCATTTCTCACAATATTTGGAAAATAATTACATTTAGGGAAAGCCACAGCTTTCCTCTCGCTCACGGTCATTTCGGTTTTCAGCTAGCATTAACGGTTAGCCCACAATTGGTGCCAGAATGGGACGTTGCGCGCTGCTGCTGAGAAGCACTTTTCTGCTGTCTGTGGCAGGCACCGTTGCTATGCAGGCCCATAGCAACCGCTCTTACACACGCGCAGGCATGCTCCCACGCACACACACAGACTCATTGGAGTGCCACACCCACCTTCACACCCAATACCTCCACAGGAGCTGCATTTCAGCCTGAAAATCAGTTCAACCTCTGAGCTTCACACAGCCTTTAGAGCAGGGGTGTCAGACTCAGTTCCAACACACCTGATTCAAATGATCGGGCTCGTTATCAGGCTTTTGCTGGGATTAATGATGAGCTGATTATTTGAATCAGGTGTGTTGTAAGAAGGAAACATCTAGAACACAGAGGATAGTGGACCTCCAGGAACTGAGTTTGACATCCCTGCTTTGGGGTAACTCCAATCCAAATGTTGACCAGGTGAGATCTTCTTGTCTTTGCCTTTCAAAATAAAAGCACAGCACAATTGCAAAATAAAAGCCTGTGACAGACTGGAAACGCCAGTGAAACCTCTCAGCTTCACACAGCCTTTACAGTAACTCCAATCCAAATATTGACCAGGTGAGATCTTCCTGTCTTTGCCTTTCAAAATAAAAGCACAGCACAATTTGCCAGTTAAACTTCTCAGCTTCACACAGCCTTTACAGTAACTCCAATCCAAATTTTGACCAGGTGAGATCTTCATGTCTCTGCCTTTGAAAATAAAAGCACAGCACAATTTCAAAATAAAAGTCTGTGACGGACCGGAAAATGTCACCAAAACCTCTCAGCTTCACACAGCCGTTAGAATAAATACGCCTCTCCGGACATGCACACATCCCGAGCCCCTCCCACGATTTCCGCGAGCGGGAATTGTCTAGTTAGGGGCTCGGGCTTCGACACGAGCCACTCTCCTCTCCATTGCAAAGCAATGGGAGGAGAGTGGCTCGTGGCGAAGCCACGAGCCACTATTGTTCTCCTGTGAAAAAAGCGTTTATTATTATCTTTTTTTCACGTTTCCGCCAATTTTCGGTCGCTAACTCGTCCTAGGGCTTTGAGAAAACCAAAGCAAATTATATATCAAAACGTGCGGCTTCATCGGGAATAGTGTGCTATGACTTTTCTAAGAAATTCGTCATTTTATCGCAGAATTATTCGCAAAAAACTGCGCAAAAAGTCCCATTGAAAATGAATGGGGAGTGAAAAAAATCGGCTGAAAAAATCCACTTTTTTCCAAACGCCACTCCTTCGCCATACGTTCACCTAGAAACTTCATTTAACCATCAAAACGCAGGGATTTTTCTCGTCTCCGCAGGAATGTATTTTATGTCAGGCTGACATTTACAGTTTTTCATCAGTGAGTCCTCAAAAAAGTGAAAATTCTCAAAATCTGCTCTGGTTAGAGTGCGGCATGTCAGTTGGTAGAGTGGAGGAGAGGAGAAAAATCCGCCTGAAAATTTCACGAACGAATCGCCCTCACGACCAAACCATAAATGTTAGGGGAATGAAATTTTGTCAGATTGTAAACAATTTTCCTGGGATTCAAATGAATCCAAGTTTGAAGACCTAGCTCTTTCTGAAGTGAAATGGCAGGCAGCAGTTTAGACCAAAGTCGCACCGTTCTCTCCATAGGAACCAATGTAAACTGAATCCTCTGGCTCAAGGAGGGACAGTGTTTTTTAAATCGCTGTAACTCGGTCATTTCTCAGAATATTTGGAAAATAATTACATTTATGGAAAGCCACGGCCTTCCTCTCGCTCACGGTCATTTCGGTTTTCAGCTACCATTCACGGTTTGCCCACAATTAGCGCCAGAACGAGACGTTGCGCGCTGCTGCTGAGACGCACTTTTTTGCTGTCTGTGGCAGGCACCGTTGCTATGGGGGCCCATAGCAACCGCCCTTACACACGTGCAGGCATGTCCGCACGCACACACACAGACTCATTGGTGTGCCACACCCACGTTCACGCCCAATAACTCCACAGGAGCTGCATTTCAGCCTGAAAATCAGTTCAACCTCTCAGCTTCACACAGCCATTGTTGCAGGGGTGTCAAACTCAGTTCCAACACACCTGATTCAAATGATCAGGCTCGTTATCAGGCTTCTGCTGTGCTTGATGATGAGCTGATCATTTGAATCAGGTGTGTTGGAAGAGGGAAACATCTGGAACATAGAGGATAGTGGACCTCAAGGAACTGAGTTTGACACCCCTGCTTTAGAGTAACTCCAATCCAAATTTTGACCAGGTGATATCTTCCCGTCTCTGCCTTTCAAAATAAAAGCACAGCACAATTTCAAAATAAAAGCCTATGACAGACTGGAAAACGCCAGTTAAACCTCTCAACTTCACACAGCCTTTAGAGTAACTCCAATCCAAATTTTGACCAGGTGAGATCTTCCCGTCTCTGCCTTTCAAAATTACTTTACAGCACAATTTGCCAGTTAAACCTCTCAGCTTCACACAGTCTTTTGAGTAACTCCAATCCAAATTTTGACCAGGTGAGATCTTCTTGTCTCTGCCTTTCAAAATAAAAGCACGGCACAATTTCAAAATAAAAGCCTGCGACAGACTGGAAACACCAGTTAAACCTCTCACCTTCACACAGCCTTTACAGTAACTCCAATTGAAATTTTGACCAGGTGAGATCTTCTTGTCTTTGCCTTTCAAAATAAAAGCACAGCACAATTTCTAAATAAAAGCCTGCGACAGACTGGAAACGCCAGTTAAACCTCTCACCTTCACACAGCCTTTAGAGTAAATATGCCTATCCCATGCTGCTCCGGACATGCACACATCCCGAGCCCCTCCCACGATTTCCGCGAGCGGGAATTGTCTAGTTAGGGGCTCGGGCTTCGGCACGAGCCACTCTCCTCTCCATTGCAAAGCAATGGGAGGAGAGTGGCTCGTGGCGAAGCCACGAGCCACTATTGTTCTCCTGCTGCGTTTATTATTATATTTTCTTCACGTTTCCGCCGTTTTTCGGTCGCTAACTCGTCCTAGGGCTTTGAGAAAATCAAAACAAATTATATATCAAAACGTGCGGCTTCATCGGGAATCCCGGGCTATGACTTTTCTAAGACATTCGTCATTTTTTCGCAGAATTATTCGCAAAAAACTGCCAAAAAAGTCCCATAGGAAATGAATGGGGACCGAAAAAAATCGGCTCAAAAAATCCCCTTTTTTCCAAACGCCACTGCTTCGCCATACGTTCACCTAGAAACTTCATTTAACCATCAAAACGCAGTAATTTTTCTTGTCTCCGCAGGAATGTATTTTCTGTCAGGCTGAGATTTACAGTTTTTGATCAGTGAGTCCTCAAAAAAGTGAAAATTTTCAAAATCTGCTCTGTTTAGAGTGCGGCATGTCAGTTGGTAGAGTGGAGGAGAGGTGAAAAATTCGCCTGAAAATTTCACGATCGCATCGCCCTCACGACCAAACTATAAATGTTAGGGGAATGAAATTTGGTCAGATTGTAAACAATTTTCCTGGGATTCAAATGAATCCAAGTTTGAAGACCTAGCTCTTTCTGACGTGAAATGGCAGGCAGCAGTTTAGACCAAAGTCGCACCGTTCTCTCCATAAGAACCAATGTAAACTGAATCATCTGCCTCATGGAGGGACAGTGTTTTTTAAATCGCTGTAACTCGGTCATTTCTCACAAGATTTGGAAAATAATTACATTTATGGAAAGCCACAGCCTTCCTCTCGCTCACGGTCATTTTAGTTTTCAGCTACCATTAACGGTTCGCCCACAATTAGCGCCAGAACGAGATGTTGCGCGCTGCTGCTGAGAAGCACTTTTTTGCTGTCTGTGGCAGGCACCGTTGCTATGGGGGCCCATAGCAACCGCTCTTACACACGCGCAGGCATGGTCGCACGCACACACACAGACTCATTGGTGTGCCACACCCACCTTCACACCCAATACCTCCACAGGAGCTGCATTTCAGCCTGAAAATCAGTTCAACCTCTCAGCTTCACACAGCCTTTACAGCAGGGGTGTCAAACTCACTTCCAACACACCTGATTCAAATGATCAGGCTCGTTATCAGGCTTCTGCTGAGCTTAATGATAGTGTATCATTTGAATCAGGTGTGTTGTAAGAAGGAAACATCTAAAACATAGAGGATAGTGGTCCTCCAGAAACTGAGTTTGACACCCCTGCTTTAGAGTAACTCCAATCCAAATGTTGACCAGGTGAGATCTTCCTGTCTTTCCCTTTCAAAATAAAAGCACAGCACAATTTCAAAATAAAAGCCTGCGATGGGCCTGAAAACACCAGTTAAACCTCTCAGCTTCACACAGCCTTTAGAGCAGGGGTGTCAAACTCAGTTCCAACACACCTGATTCAAATGATCAGGCTCGTTATCAGGCTTCTGCTGAGCTTGATGATGAGCTGCTTATTTGAATCAGGTGTGTTGTAAGAAGGAAACATCTAGAACATAGAGGATAGTGGACCTCCAGGAACTGACTTTGACACCCGTGCTTTAGAGTAACTCCAATCCAAATGTTGACCAGGTGAGATCTTCCTGTCTTTGCCTTTCAAAATAAAAGCACAGCACAATTTCAAAATAAAAGCCTTCGACGGACTGAAAGCGCCAGTTAAACCTCTCAGCTTCACACAGCCTTTTGAGTAACTCCAATCTAAATTTTGACCAGGTGACATCTTCCTGTCTCTGCCGTTCAAAATAAAAGCACAGCACAATGTCAAAATAAAAGCCTGCAAGGTACTGGAAATGCCTGTTAAACCTCTCAGCTTCACACAGCCTTTACAGTAACTTAAATCCAAATGTTCACCAGGTGAGATCTTCCCATCTCTTCCTTTCAAAATAAAAGCACAGCACAATTTCAAAATAAAAGCCTGCGATGGACGGACTGGAAAACGCCAGTTAATCCTCTCAGCTTCACACAGCCTTTACAGTAACTCCAATCCAAATTTTGACCAGGTGAGATCTTGCTGTCTCTTGCTTTCAAAATAAAAGCACGGAACAACTTCAAAATAAATGCCTGTTATGGGCTGGAAAACGCGGAAATACGCCTCTCCGGACATGCACACATCCCGAGCCCCTCCCACGATTTCCGCGAGCGGGAATTGTCTAGTTAGGGGCTCGGGCTTCGACACGAGCCACTCTCCTCTCCATTGCAAAGCAATGGGAGGAGAGTGGCTCGTGGCGAAGCCACGAGCCACTATTGTTCTCCTGCTGCGTTTATCTTTTATTCTTCACGTTTCCGCCGTTTTTCGGTCGCTAACTAGTCCTAGGGCTTTGAGAAAACCAAAACAAATTATATATCAAAACGTGCGGCTTCATCGGGAATAGTGTGCTATGACTTTTCTAAGACATTCGTCATTTTTTCGCAGAATTATTCGCAAAAAACTGCGAAAAAAGTCCCATAGAAAATGAATGGGGAGTGAAAAAAATCGCCAGAAAAAATCCACTTTTTTCCCAACGCCACTGCTTCGCCATACGTTCACCTAGAAACTTCATTTAACCATCAAAACGTAGTGATTTTTCTTGTCTCCGCAGGAATGTATTTTCTGTCAGGCTGAGATTTACAGTTTTTGATCAGTGAGTCCTCAAAAAAGTGAAAATTTTCAAAATCTGCTCTGTTTAGAGTGCGGCATGTCAGTTGGTAGAGTGGAGGAGAGGTGAAAAATTCGCCTGAAAATTTCACGATCGCATCGCCCTCACGACCAAACTATAAATGTTAGGGGAATGAAATTTTGTCAGATTGTAAACAATTTTCCTGGGATTCAAATGAATCCAAGTTTGAAGACCTAGCTCTTTCTGACGTGAAATGGCAGGCAGCAGTTTAGACCAAAGTCGCACCGTTCTCTCCATAAGAACCAATGTAAACTGAATCATCTGCCTCATGGAGGGACAGTGTTTTTTAAATCGCTGTAACTCGGTCATTTCTCAGAATATTTGGAAAATAATTACATTTATGGAAAGCCACAGCCTTCCTCTCGCTCACGGTCATTTTAGTTTTCAGCTACCATTAACGGTTAGCCCACAGTTAACGCCAGAACGAGACGTTGCACGCTGCTGCTGAGAAGCACTTTTCTGCTGTCTGTGGCAGGCACCGTTGCTATGGGGCCCATAGCAACCGCCCTTACACACGCGCAGGCATGGTCGCACGCACACACACAGACTCATTGGAATGCCACACCCACCTCCACACCCAATACCTCCACAGGAGCTGCATTTCAGCCTGAAAATCAGTTCAACCTCTCAGCTTCACACAGCCTTGAGAGCAGGGGTGTCAAACTCAGTTCCAACACACCTGATTCAAATGATCAGGCTCGTTATCAGGCTTCTGCTGAGCTTGATGATGAGGTGATCATTTGAATCAGGTGTGTTGGAAAAGGGAAACATCTAGAACATAGAGGATAGTGGACCTCCAGGAACTGAGTTTGACACACCTGCTTTAGAGTAACTCCAATCCAAATGTTGACCAGGTGAGATCGTCCTGTCTTTGCCTTTCAAAATAAAAGCACAGCACAATTTCAAAATAAAAGCCTGCGACGGACTGGAAACGCCAGTTAAACCTCTCAGCTTCACACAGCCTTTAGAGCAGGGGTGTCAAACTCAGTTCCAACACACCTGATTCAAATGATCAGGCTCGTTATCAGGCTTCTGCTGAGCTTAATGATAGCTAATCATTTGAATCAGGTGTGTTGTAAGAAGGAAACATCTGGAACACAGAGGATAGTGGACCTCCAGGAACTGAGTTTCACACCCCTGCTTTACAGTAACTCCAATCCAAGGTCAGATCTTCCGGTCGTTGCCTTTCAAAATAAAAGCACAGCACGATTTCAAAATAAAAGCCTGCGACAGACTGGAAACGCCAGTTAAACCTCTCAGCTTCACACAGCCTTTACAGTAACTCCAATCCAAATTTTGACCAGGTGTGATCTTCCTGTCACTGCCTTTCAAAATAAGAGCACAGCACAATTTCAAAATAAAAGCCTGCGACAGACCGGAAAACGCCAGTTAAACCTCTCAGATTCACACAGCCTTTACTCCAATCTAAATTTTGACCAGGTGAGATCTTCCTGTCTTTGCCTTTCAAAGTAAAAGCACAGCACAATTTCAAAATAAAAGCTTGCGACAGACTGGAAAACGCCAGTTAAACCTCTCAGCTTCACACAGCCTTTAGAATAAATACGCCTTTCCAGACATGCACACATCCCGAGCCCCTCCCACGATTTCCGCGAGCGGGAATTGTCTAGTTAGGGGCTCGGGCTTCGACACGAGCCACTATTGTTCTCCTGCTGCGTTTATTCCGTTTTATTATTCACGTTTCCGCCGTTTTTCGGTCGCTAACTCGTCCTAGGGCTTTGAGAAAACCAAAACAAATTATATATCAAAACGTGCGGCTTCATCGGGAATCCCGGGCTATGACTTTTCTAAGAAATTCGTCATTTTATCGCAGAATTATTCGCAAAAAACTGCCAAAAAAGTCCCATAGGAAATGAATGGGGACCGAAAAAAATCGGCTCAAAAAATCCACTTTTTTCCAAACGCCACTGCTTCGCCATACGTTCACCTAGAAACTTAATTTAACCATCAAAACGCAGTGATTTTTCTTGTCTCCGCAGGAATGTATTTTATGTCTGGCTGAGATTTACAGTTTTTGATCAGTGAGTCCTCAAAAAAGTGAAAATTTTCAAAATCTGCTCTGGTTAGAGTGCGGCATGTCAGTTGGTAGAGTGGAGGAGAGGTGAAAAATCCGCCTGAAAATTTCACAATCGCATCGCCCTCACGACCAAACGATAAATGTTAGGGGAATGAAATTCGGTCAGATTGTAGACAATTTTCCTGAGATTCAAATGAATCCAAGTTTGAAGATCTCGCTCTATCTGAAGGGAAATGGCAGGCAGCAGTTTAGACCAAAGTCGCACCCTTCTCCCCATTAGAACCAATGTAAACTGAATCATCTGCCTCATGGAGGGACAGTGTTTTTAAATCGCTGTAACTCGGTCATTTCTCAGAATATTTGGAAAATAATTACATTTATGGAAAGCCACAGCCTTCCTCTCGCTCACGGTCATTTTAGTTTTCAGCTAGCATTCACGGTTCGCCCACAATTAGCGCCAGAACGAGACGTTGCGCGCTGCTGCTGAGAAGCACTTTTTTGCTGTCTGTGGCAGGCACCGTTGCTATGGGGGCCATAGCAACCGCTCTTACACACGCGCAGGCATGGTCGCACGCACACAGACTCATTGGTGTGCCACACCCACGTTCACGCCCAATACCTACACAGGAGCTGCATTTCAGCCTGAAAATCAGTTAAACCTCTCAGCTTCACACAGCCTTTACAGCAGGGGTGTCAAACTCAGTTCCAACACACCTGATTCAAATGATCAGGCTCGTTATCAGGCTTCTGCTGAGCTTTATGATGTAAGAAGGAAACATCGAGAACACAGAGGATAGTGGACCTCCAGGAACTGAGTTTGACACCCCTGCTTTACAGTAACTCCAATCCAAATGTTGACCAGGTGAGATCTTCCTGTCTCTGCCTTTCAAAATAAAAGCACAGCGCAATTTCAAAATAAAAGCCAGCGATGGGCCTGAAAACACCAGTTAAACCTCTCAGCTTCACACAGCCTTTACAATAACTCCAATCCACATTTTGACCAGGTGAGATCTTCCTGTCTCTGCCTTTCAAAATTACTTTACAGCACAATTTGCCAGTTAAACCTCTCAGCTTCACACAGCCTTTAGAGCAGGGGTGTCAAACTCAGTTCCAACACACCTGATTCAAATGATCAGGCTCGTTATCAGGCTTCTGCTGAGCTTAATGATGAGCTGATTATTTGAATCAGGTGTGTTGTAAGAAGGAAACATCTAAAACATAGAGTATAGTGGGCCTCCAGGAACTGAGTTTGACACCCCAGCTTTTGAGTAACTCCAATCCAAATGTTGACCAGGTGAGATCTTCCTGTCTTTCCCTTTCAAAATAAAAGCACAGCACAATTTCAGAATAAAAGCCTGTGACATACTAGAAACGCCAGTTAAACCTCTCAGCTTCACTCAGCCTTTTGAGTAACTCCAATCCAAATATTGACCAGCTGAGATCTTCCTGTCTTTGCCTTTTAAAATAAAAGCACAGCACAATTTCAAAATAAAAGCCTGTAACACACTGGAAACTCCAGTTAAACCGCTCAGCTTCACACAGCCTTCACAGTAACTCCAATTAAAATGTTGACCAGGTGAGATCTTCCTGTCTTTGCCTTTCAAAATAAAAGCACAGAACAATTTCAAAATAAAAGCCTGCGACGGACTGGAAACGCCAGTTAAACCTCTCAGCTTCATACAGCCTTCACAGTAACTCCAATCTAAATTTTGACCAGGTGAGATCTTCCTGTCTCTGCCTTTCAAAATAAAAGCACAACACAATTTGCCAGGTAAACTTCTCAGTTTCACACAGCCGTTACAGTAACTCCAATCCAAATTTTGACCAGGTGAGATCTTCCTGTCTCTTCCTTTCAAAATAAAAGCACAGCACAATTTCTAAATAAAAGCCTGTGACGGACCAAAAAATACCCCTCTCCTGCCCAGCTCCGGACATGCACACATCCCGAGCCCCTCCCACGATTTCCGCGAGCGGGAATTGTCTAGTTAGGGGCTCGGGCTTCGACACGAGCCACTCTCCTCTCCATTGCAAAGCAATGGGAGGAGAGTGGCTCGTGGCGAAGCCACGAGCCACTATTGTTCTCCTGTGGCGTTTATTCTCTTTTATTCCTAACGTTTCCGCCGTTTTTTGATTCGCTTCTCCTCCTAGGGCTTTGAGATAATCAAAGCAAATTATATATCAAACGTGCGGCTTCATCGGGAATAGTGTGCTATGACTTTTCTAAGAAATTCGTCATTTTTTCGAAGAATTATTCGCAAAAAACTGCCAAAAAAGTCCCATAGAAAATGAATGGGGAGCGAAAAAAATCGGCTCAAAAAATCCACTATTTTCAACACGCCACTCCTTCGCCATACGTTCACCTAGAAACTTCATTTAACCATCAAAACGCAGTGATTTTTCTTGTCTCCGCAGGAATGTATTTTATGTCAGGCTGAGATTTACAGTTTTTGATCAGTGAGTCCTCAAAAAAGTGAAAATTCTCAAAATCTGCTCTGGTTAGAGTGCGGCATGTCAGTTGGTAGAGTTTAGGAGAGGAGAAAAATCCGCCTGAAAATTTCACGATCGCATCGCCCTCACGACCAAACAATAAGAGATAGAAGAATGAAATTTGGTCAGATTGTAAACAATTTTCCTGGGACTCAAATGAATCCAAGTTTGAAGACCTAGCTCTTTCTGAAGGGAAATGGCAGGCAGCAGTTTAGACCAAAGTCGCACCGTTCTCTCCATTAGAACCAATGTAAACTGGATCATCTGCCTCATGGAGGGACAGTGTTTTTTAAATCGCTGTAACTCGGTCATTTCTCACAATATTGGGAAAATAATTACATTTATGGAAAGCCACAGCCCTCCTCTCGCTCACGGTCATTTTACTTTTCAGCTACCATTCACGGTTAGCCCACAATTAGCGCCAGAACGAGACGTTGCGCGCTGCTGCTGAGGAGCACTTTTCTGCTGTCTGTGGCAGGCACCGTTGCTATGGGGGCCATAGCAACCGCCCTTACACACGCGCAGGCATGCTCCCACGCACACACACAGACTCATTGGAGTGCCACACCCACCTTCACACCCAATACCTCCACAGGAGCTGCATTCCAGCCTGAAAATCAGTTCAACCTCTCAGCTTCACACAGCCATTGTTGCAGGGGTGTCAAACTCAGTTCCAACACACCTGATTCAAATGATCAGGCTCGTTATCAGGCTTCTGCTGAGCTTAATGATGGCTAATCATTTGAATCAGGTGTGTTGTAAGAAGGAAACATCTAGAACATAGAGGATAGTTGACCTCCAGGAACTGAGTTAGACACCCCTGCTTTAGAGTAACTCCAATCCAAATTTTGACCTGGTGAGATCTTCCTGTCCTTGCCTTTCAAAATAAAAGCACAGCACAATTTCAAAATAAAAGCCTGCGACGGATTGAAAACTCCAGTTAAACCTCTCAGCTTCACTCAGCCTTTACTCCAATCCAAAGTTTAACCAGGTCTGATCTTCCTGTCTCTGCCTTTCAAAATAAAAGCACAGCACAATTTCAAAATAAAAGCCTGCGACAGACTGGAAATGCCAGTTAAACATCTCCGCTTCACACAGCCTTTAGAGTAACTCCAATCCAAATTTTGACCAGGTCAGATCTTCCTGTCTCTGCCTTTCAAAATTACTTTACAGCACAATTTGCCAGTTAAACCTCTCAGCTTCACACAGCCTTTTGAGTAACTCCAATCCAAATTTTGACCAGGTCAGATCTTCTTGTCTCTGCCTTTCAAAATAAAAGCACAGCACAATTTGAAATAAAAGCCTGTGACGGACCAAAAAATACCCCTCTCCTGCCCAGCTCCAGACATGCACACATCCCGAGCCCCTCCCACGATTTCCGCGAGCGGGAATTGTCTAGTTAGGGGCTCGGGCTTCGACACGAGCCACTCTCCTCTCCATTGCAAAGCAATGGGAGGAGAGTGGCTCGTGGCGAAGCCACGAGCCACTATTGTTCTCCTGTGAAAAAGGCGTTTATCTTTTATATTTTCTTCAACATTCCGCCGTTTTTTCGATTCGCTTCTCGTCCTAGGCCTTTGAGAAAACCAAAGCAAATTATACATCAAAACGTGCGGCTTCATCGGGAATAGTGTGCTATGACTTTTCTAAGAAATTCGTCATTTTTTCGCAGAATTATTCGCAAAAAACTGCAAAAAAGTCCCATAGAAAATGAATGGGGAATGAAAAAAATCGACAAAAAAAATCCACTGTTTTCCAAACGCCACTGCTTCGCCATACGTTCACCTAGAAACTTCATTTAACCATCAAAACGCAGTGATTTTTCTTGTCTTCGCAGGAATGTATTTTATGTCAGGCTGAGATTTATAGTTTTTGATCAGTGAGTCCTCAAAAAAGTGAAAATTCTCAAAATCTGCTCTGGTTAGAGTGCGTGATGTCAGTTGGTAGAGTGGAGGAGAGGAGAAAATCCGCCTGAAAATTTCACGATCGCATCGCCCTCACGACCAAACGATAAATGTTAGGGGAATGAAATTTGGTCAGATTGTAGACAAATTTCCTAGGATTCAAATGAATCCAAGTTTGAAGACCTACCTCTTTCTGAAGTGAAATGGCAGGCAGCAGTTTAGACCAAAGTCGCACCGTTCTCTCCATAGGAACCAATGTAAACTGAATCATCTGCCTCATGGAGGGACAGTGTTTTTTAAATCGCTGTAACTCGGTCATTTCTCACAATATTTGGAAAATAATTACATTTCTGGTTAGCCACAGCCTTCCTCTCGCTCACGGTCATTTTGGTTTTCAGCTAGCACTCACGGTTAGCCACAGTTAGCGCCAGAACGAGACGTTGCGCGCTGCTGCTGAGAAGCACTTTTCTGCTGTCTGTGGCAGCACCGTTGCTATGGGGCCCATAGCAACCGCCCTTACACACGCGCAGGCATGTTCGCACGCACACACACAGACTCATTGGTGTGCCACGCCCACCTTCACACCCAATACCTCCACAGGAGCTGCATTTCAGCCTGAAAATCAGTTCAACCTCTCAGCTTCACACAGCCTTTCGAGCAGGGGTGTCAAACTCAGTTCCAACACACCTGATTCAAATGATCAGGCTCGTTATCAGGCTTCTGGTGAGCTTGATGATGAGCTGATTATTTGAAACAGGTGTGTTGGAAGAAGGAAACATCTAGAACATAGAGGATAGTGGACCTCCAGGAACTGAGTTTGACACCCCTGCTTTACAGTAACTCCAATCCAAATTTTGACCAGGTCAGATCTTTCTGTCTCGGCCTTTCAAAATAAAAGCACAGCACAATTTCAAAATAAAAGCCTGCGATGAACCCGAAAACGCCAGTTTAACCTCTCAGCTTCACACAGCCTTTCGAGCAGGGGTGTCAAACTCAGTTCCAACACACCTGATTCAAATGATCAGGCTCGTTATCAGGCTTCTGCTGAGCTTAATGATGAGCAAATCACTTCAATCAGGTGTGTTGTAAGAAGGAAACATCTGGAACACAGAGGATAGTGGTTCTCCAGGAACTGAGTTTGAGACCCCTGCTTTACAGTAACTCCAATGCAAATGTTGACCAGATGAGATCTTCCTGTCTCTGCCTTTCAAAATAAAAGCACAGTAAATTTCAAAATAAAAGCCTGCGATTGGCCTGAAACACCAGTTAAACCTCTCAGCTTCACACAGCCTTTACAATAACTCCAGTCCAAATTTTGACCAGGTGAGATCTTCCTGTCTTTGCCTTTCAAAATGAAAGCACAGCATGATTTCAAAATAAAAGCCTTTGACGGACTGGAAACGCCAGTTAACCCTCTCAGCTTCACACAACCTTTTGAGTAACTCCAATCTCAATTTTGACTGGGTGAGATCTTCCTGTCTGTGCCTTTCAAAATAAAAAGCACAGCACAATTTGCCAGTTAACCCTCTTTGCTTCACACAGCCTTTACAGTAACTCCAATCCAAATTTTGACCAGGTGAGATCTTCCTGTCTCTTCCTTTCAAAATAAAAGCACAGAAGAATTTCAAAATAAAAGCCTGTGACGGACCAAAAAATTACCCCTCTCCTGCCCAGCTCCGGACATGCACACATCCCGAGCCCCTCCCACGATTTCCGCGAGCGGGAATTGTCTAGTTAGGGGCTCGGCTTCGGCACGAGCCACTCTCCTCTCCATTGCAAAGCAATGGGAGGAGAGTGGCTCGTGGCGAAGCCACGAGCCACTATTGTTCTCCTGCTGCGTTTATTATTATATTTTCTTCACGTTTCCGCCGTTTTTCGGTCGCTAACTCGTCCTAGGGCTTTGAGAAAATCAAAACAAATTATATATCAAAACGTGCGGCTTCATCGGGAATCCCGGGCTATGACTTTTCTAAGACATTCGTCATTTTTCGCAGAATTATTCGCAAAAAACTGCGCAAAAAGTCCCATTTGAAAATGAATGGGGAGTGAAAAAAATCGGCTGAAAAAATCCACTTTTTTCCAAACGCCACTCCTTCGGCCATACGTTCACCTAGAAACGTCATTTAACCATCAAAACGCAGTGATTTTTCTTGTCTCCGCAGGAATGTAGTTTATGTCAGGCTGAGATTTACAGTTTTTCATCAGTGAGTCCTCAAAAAAGTGAAAATTCTCAAAATCTGCTCTGGTTGAG
>NC_067125.1:0-20375 GCF_021347895.1 Acanthochromis polyacanthus | reverse complement strand
CTCCTTGGAACACCCTCAGAAACCTCCAGCTCACTTCTTTTTCCCCTGGACTCCAGGCTCCCCTCGTTCTGCGTCTGTCTCCCTGCCGGCTTCCCTCTTTGACTGCCAGGGATTCACCCACCTCCCTTACTCATTCCCCACAATAAAACCGTTTCATTCTACCCAGCCCTGGTCGTGGGACTCCCTGCTCGGGTCCAGACTCCGAGAGGTGTGACGGAGTGTTTGTGTTTAAAGTTGTAAACATATTCAGGTGTGGTTTTGGTGTTGAGAACATCCAGTGATATGAGAGGAGGAACATGCTGAGGGAGGAGCAACTCTGTCAAAGAGCAGAACAGAAAGGACTCCCACTGTCACATACATTCAGTCTGTAAACCAAACATAACAGTGTGTGGAAGATGCTGTCACTGCATTACTGTGTCATGTTTCCTTTGTTTGTGATCACACTGAAAGGTAGGTTAAAGCAGGAAGAAGAAATGTCTGGAAAGGATCTGATTGTTAGAAATCAATGGAACATATTTATAGCAAACAATAAACAATATGGTCTTTAACAACACTGATCTCCTCTTTTAGGTGTCAACTGTCAACAACTGACTGCAGTGAAGGATGAAGAGTCCAGTTTAGAAGGCAGCACTGTGACTCTGACCTACAAATACTCCCAAGCTGCTGCTATTAATGACAATTTCTTCTGGTATCGACAACATCCAGGGAAATCTCCAGAGTTCCTCTTGTATCACTATGGAACACAACATGAAACAAAAGGCAGACTGTCTGCTGCTGTGAGTGCTGATAAAAACTATATCACTATGAAGATCTCCTCTGCTGAAGTGACAGACTCTGCTGTGTACTACTGTGCTGTGAGGCCCACAGTGACAGGAAACAGTAAAACTCTGTACAAAACCTTTGGAGCAAAGACAACAGAAAACTCCACAACATCCACTAGAGGGAGACACACTCTGTTAAAGCTCTGATTTGTGACTTGTTGGACTGATGACAAAGACAACAGAGAAATGAAGCAGAAAAGATCAGAGACAGAGCTGCTGTGGAAACACAAAACACTTTGATTGGCTGAATGGAGTCAAAAAATGATGTCAAGAGGTAATGGCCCCGCCCACTGAACTTCAGCTCATCCACTCATTATTTCTTCCTCATTGTGCTGCAGTGGAAGAACATTGTTCATCTGATGTGTGTCTGACTTTAATAACTCCAAAGACATGTTGCTTTACCTCTTTTTGTTTTCATCTCACTTCATAGGTGAGTTAAGTTCAGGGATAAAAATTTTACTTTGACCTGCTGCTTTAACAACATACACAGACAACTTTTGAAAAGTTTTTCTGATTTTTGTTCCGACAAAATGAAATGATGTTTTGATCATCTTCTGAATTGAAGGAGGATTGACAGGAGCAGCAGATCAGTGATGCCTCCAGAAGAGATGCTGCAGAGGATTTGAGGACAGAAGTTCACTCTCATGAAACAGTTTATTAATGATTTCAACACTCAAAATGTTTCCATGATGATCATTTTTCAAACTATATCAACATGTTGTACAATAAAATGCATTTTAACACTTACTTGCTGTCATATTTCTTTTTATTGTCAGTGGTGAATCCAGCCAACATTTACCATCAGATGAATCATTCAAATGGTCTCATCTGATGATGTCTGTTGTTGTCAGTCGTACATATTCTGTCACCCATTCAAAATCCAACTGCGAGGAAGAAGGAAAGACAATACAAACCAGACATTAAGCTCAACACAGACATTGTAATGGGTCTTTAAAATGAAACTTTACTCTTCTGTAAGAACTCACAAATTCATGCAGTGGCAACAAAGACTCTTCCTCCTGGGCAACAATATGGACTCATTCATATAATAATCATGGATTAGATTTATGTAGCGCTTTTTTGGGCACTCAAAGCGCTTCACAGTGGATCCATTATTCATTCACTCACACATTCTCACTCTGGTGGTGGTAAACTACATTTGTAGCCACAGCTGCCCTGGGGCAGACTGACGGAAGCATGGCTGCCAATCCACGCCAAAAAATTACACGATTGTTCAAAAATTTAGGGTCACCCAAACAATTTCATGTTTTCCATAAAAACTCACACTTTCATTCATGTGCTAACATAACTGTACAAGAGTTTTCTAATCATCAGTGAGCTTATCCACACCATTAGCTAACACAATGTAGCATTAGAACACAGGAGTGAATAGAAATGTTCCTCTGTACCTCTATGGAGATATTCCATTAAAAATCAGCTGTTTCCAGCTAGAATAGTCATTTACCACAAAACAATGTTAAGACTGGATTTTGGTTAATTTAATGTTATCTTCATTGAATAAAAATGCTTTTCTTTCAAAAAGGACCAAACCTATGAATAGTAGTGTATATACACACCTACACAAACTTTCAGAGGACCAGCATCACTCCTATTTGAACTTTTTCCTCCTCGTCAAAGGTCAATATACAAATTTTTGGCCTTTTCAGGAGATATTTTTGCTGATTTGGCTCAAATTCATGGTTAGTCTCTAAGTGGTCTTGATCCTCTTTTCCATTATGATTTGTTCTTTCAGTTTTAAACAATCAAATATTGACTCCAAACAACTTTACGATTCTATCCTGGAACCTCTTCAGTTTAACAAAAACATGCTTCTGCTGAGTGATGTTGTCAGAAATAATTCCTTTAGTTTGGCCCACAGATAGTCAGAGACTACTTCCAGTCCTGGAGTCAGTGTTTTGTTGCATGTTTTTAAGAGTTCATTTGGATTTATAACACCAATGGAAATAATTCTGTCCTTATTTATTTTTGATAACAGGAGTGTTATTCATATAGCCATTTGTACAACCAAGATTCAAATAGAGTAGAAAAAATCAGCATAATGTGTACCTAGACAAGCCCCCAGTAGGGGGCAGAACCACCCCCATGCATGATACTCTGTATCAATTTTGGTCATTCTACATATCTCCCTTCCTACTTGATCTGCTGACCTGTAACTCCACAACTGACCAGGGGACCTTAGAGCGATCTTCAGTGCCAAGTTTGATTATCCTGACTTCAGCGGTTGCAAAGATATCTGACCGGACATACACACATACATACATACTTACATACTTACCCAGCCAGCTACCGAAGTGAACGCAATAACCTCGCCGACGTACACGTCGGGCGTGGATAAATAGGAAGGATTCCATTTCCACAGTTTCATGGTGAGAACAGTAAAGGTCCTTACACACCGGGTGCGTTTTTTACGTGCGTTTTTTTCGGACGTCAATATTTTTTTTCGAACCTGTATCCTGTCAATACACGCGTTCACATCGGCAACGTTTTCTCGCTCAGCGATTTTGCGGCATTTATTTTTTCGGATCATGGCCGATTTTTCTAAAGTTTCGCATTCTTTGTGACCACTTCTGACCAATAAGATTGCGTGTTGTTGCGACGTCCCATTCACCGGCATACAACATACTTTTCACTGTCAATTGCGTTGATGTCACAGTCATCAATTAGGTCTCGGTTGTTACCTTACGTTTATGGATTATAGTTTAATGTTGTGCTTACCCGGTACTGGCCCCGACTCACTTTACAGTACATGAGATCAAGACAGAAAGACATAGCAACACGTCTAATCAGAACTGAAAATAATCCGTCTGGTGTTGTGTTTTCTGCTTTTAGTATCTGTGGCATATGGTAGATATTATTATTATTATTCATACTTTATAGTTGAAGAAGTGAAGAAGATGTGGAGGAATTTGAGGGACACGTACGTGAGAAAGAAGAGAGAGGAGGGAGAAATGACGAGGAGTGGCCAGGCAGGCGGAAAACAGAAGAAGAGGTGGAAATACATTACGGCAACGTCTTCCTCCCCTTCGGAAAGTCGCAAAAACGCATCGTGCTTGATATGTATGGACAGGTGCGTCAAAACTCGCATCCGAATATTTCGCAATTTCGCATCGTTTATTCGCATCGCTCCCGGTGTGTAAGGACCTTAAGACTGGAACTTGACATTATTTTCACAGTGGCTAAGACATTTTGGATGTATTGATTATTAGGTTGTCTATAAAACATCAGAAAATGGTGAAAAAATGTCCAGCAGCCTTTCCTAAAATTCCAGATAACCTCCACAAATGTCTTATTTTGTCCACAATCCAAAGATATTAGAATAGAATAGAATAGAAATTTGTCATCGCAACAAGTACAACGAAATTGCAAAAGCCCTTCAGTCAGCACAAAACAGTGTGAAGAAATACGATAAAATACAGAGTAAATAAGATTTAAAAAAATAACAATAAAACAACATAAAAATGTAATAAAATAAGGTAAGGTGCAAAATAAAATAACAAATTAAATAAGTAATAATAATAAGGTGCAGGAGGGAATTGTAACCAATCAATAACCAACCAATTTATTGTCATAGAGGAACAAAATATAAATTGAAATCTAATTAATCAATTCATTTTTAACAAGCAACAATTTGCAAATTATATTTAAAAAAATCTTAATAAAATGACAATCATTGTAGTTGGTGATTAAGTTAATAGCTGACAATTAATAACTTAATTAATTATTACAGATGTAATCAACAGTAAATGCATGATAGCCTTTTGCCTCAGATAGGGCTGAAAAATATCTTGATTTCAAATGCAAATTGCAGTTTTATAAAATATGCGATTATTAAATCAAAAAGTCTACACTTTAGGATGTCTGAGGTTTGGCTGTTAATTGATAAGTATAAAGTTGTTGATCTTTCAGAGGCTACACCAGAGGCGTCACTAGGTTTTAAGGACAAGGGGGGCTTAGCCCCCAGGAGATGCACAGGATGTGAGCAAACATTTAATTTTACAGCTAACAAAAACTGAGAAATTGCTTTTCCACATTAAGATTTCGATTTATTCAGAGATACTTTACTGTGTAAATGTTTTACACCACAGTGGCCATGACTTTTGCTCACAACACAATAACTCAGAGCTGCCAAGTTATGACCAGACCTCAGAGTGAGATCTGGTTTGTGCAGGATGCTGATAGAGGGTCTGGGGGTCCTCCCCCAGAACATTTTGAAAATTACTGATCCTATTTCCTGCATTCTGGTGTATTTTAAGAGCATTTTGTTAAAATCTTATTATAGAGGGATAATAAAAAAACAACAACACTGAGCTAAAATAAAGGCAAAAAAAACAAAAAAACTGCAACAGCAGGCAGTATTGAAAATGGTTCTTCATGTAAAATATGGATGAAAGTTCTGTGGCTGGATGAGCAGAACACATTTCAGCATTTTCCATAAATATGTGCAGAACTGAAATAACTCCAGCAACCACTTGTAACATTTGTCTTGGAGGATTCTAATGCACAACAGCTTCAATTTGACCACATCAGCAACTAAACAATAAAAAGTGCTTAAGCAAAAGCAAAACATCTTTATAACTTAAATTATCTATTCACTGAACAGAATTACAATCAGACACTAAACTCTGTCTCACAGGAGCAGGGTGACATGGACTAAACCCAGGACTAAATGAATGAATAACTTATTAACGAGGCCCAACAATAAATAATAAAGACTGTAAATTCAGAATAAATGGCACAATTGCAAACAGGAACAGGAAAAGAACAGGGAAAAATGAATTTTTGTGAGCCATGTTGTACTCCCTGATGGCCTTTTTTGAAGCCTTGATGATCTCTGGGGTGGGTTCCCATTTATTGCATGGCTCCAAACCAGTCATTTTAATAGTCATATTAGAGGAGAGTGTTCCCTCTAGAGCCACAGTGCTCCTGGTCTTAGTCTTCTTCAGTCCAACCAGTGAAAACAGAGTCATATTAGGCCCAAAACTAGCAAAAATATTTATTTATTTATGTCGTATATTTGGCTTATATATCTCTCTCTTGGCTATCTCCACTTTCCAATCATTACTCTCCTAAACAAAAGCTCAAGTTAAATAAGTCTTATATGGTGCACCTGGACTGAAATGTTTCATATTTCATATTCATATCAAGTTCCATAAAAATCAAAGACTGTCTGCATCACAAATGACTCTCTCCTGTAAAATCCTTCAGACTCACCTTTCCAGTAGAGGTTTCTCCCCTCTCACTCTCTCTGCTCCTCTGCCCTGACTCCTACAGGTCAATAAGGGAGGTGGAGTGATTATTATTATTATTATTATCATTATTATTATGACTATTATTATTATTATTATTATCATCACCATTATTCACATAATCATACGTGAATGAGCTCAGCTCCTGTTTCACTGTGTGTATCTGATGCTGGAGCTGATGCTCCAGAAGGAAGTCACCCCAAACATAGTATATGGTTTAAAAAAAAACAGTGCACACCTAACTCTATGAACAACCAGAACCTTCACAGTGCATTTCAGACTAACTAGCTAGCTAAGTAGCAGCGTTCTTTTAGAGCTGAAATCTAACTTTTGACCGCAGAACAACAAAGGTAAGACGTGCACAGAGATACAGCAGCGTCTCACACTGCCTCCTTTACAGGGACTCTCTCCTACAGAGTGAACAAGCCAGGTTTTTATTAGTCAAACAGGGAGCATTTGGTTCATTAATTACATGGGACTTTCTGCTGTTAGCTGGGGGGCTGGAGCTAACTTATTGTTACTATCAGCAGTGATGAATACTTACTCTCCTGAAAATATTTCGCATATCCATTCATGTTCACGTTCTCCTCATGCTGGGCTCGTCAGTTCTGTGCGCTCGTCGTGCTGCAGGTACCGAGAGCAGCCTAGGTTGCAGGGAAAACGTGGACTGGATTTCAGTGATGTGGGCGTGTTCCATATGAACAAGTGGAATGGACTGGATAACGACGCACTGACTCTGACTCTCTACCTTCCACTATGAAGTGAAGAGAAACTAAGATTTATGATCCTATCTAAGTTACAAATGACTGGTTATGTGATTATGTATTTAAACTCATATTCTGGTCAAATTATATGGAACTTTTTGGCACTTTTTTTGTAAAAAACAAACAAACAAACAAACTTTTTTTTAAAATAAATGAACATAAAATTATTTGGGGGGCTGAAGCCCCCCTAAAATAGGCCTAATGACGCCACTGAGGTCACACTTGTTTTTCGTCTCCCGTCCTGCAGCTGGGTGGAAGCAAAGCCCAGGCTGTGCTCTGCTGGTTTTGCTGCATGTATGCATATAAAATCATCTTTTTCATCTTGTCTGTTACAGTATACGCTTTCCATTGTCACAAACCAAAAGTTTGAGTTCCAGGAGGTTAGTTTTCAAAAAAGGTTCACACATAGAAGAAACTGCTTTCTCCAAATGCTTTTGTTGTTGCCACATACTATTCATTTTGAAGAGAAAGGACACATTTTGAACTCAGTTTTTTCTTTCTATTGTCACACTGCTTTCAGATGGACATGCCTTTGATACAGAAGTGGTGGTGTCTTCTTCTCATGGAGCGTTTCCAAACAGAGGGGTACGACAGCCTGAAACAAAGCGTGGATATAAATTTTAGTTGCAACTTAGGGGTTCACTTCCACTTCTACAAAGTGATCACACACTATCAGTGCCATGTCACTAGAGCATCTGGTAACTACATTAAGTTCATCAGACTGTGGATGGCAGTCTTTGTCCAGAGTATTTGTGCATGTCATTTTTTTCATCACTGTGTTGTCTTTTTTCCCCATTATTTATCTTGGATGAATTTTGTCGTTCTGGACTAATGAAGCCAGAAGCCTGCTCCAAGGAACCATGAAGCCCGTTTACAGAGTGCCAAGGCGGGGTGCTGTCACTGAGGAAGTTCTTCTCCATATACAGGCTGAGACTGAGTGCACTGCAAAGGAAGCAAGACTGGTGGACTTCATTATCCAGTCACAGGGAGCTGAGCAGCATTTGGTGGTACTTGGAAAATGTTCCTGTTTTCTCATCATTGCAGACTGACTCAGAAAAGATTCACTTAGGGCCTTTGTTAGTAATATCAGTGGACAGAACATTTTTTGGCTGCGTTTTGAAAGAATTCCTGAGTTCCAGAAATTCATTGTTTCTGTACTTTGGGTTGCCCTCAGGATGTACTTTGGCAAATGCTCTACCTGGATTCATCAGGACTCTTGTTTTTTTTTTTAATTTACACAATGCACTAAAATGTTTTTTAACTGTTTACTAACAAAGTAGTTGCCACCTTCGTTAAAGTGTACCAATGTCTGTGAATGTATCCTCTTTAAGTGTTACCAGTATTTCTGTCAAGCCTGCAGTGATAATGTTGTCTGACTACTATTTCAGTGAAGTGGAGGAATTCTCTGGAAGGATCAAAAAGTCCTGAAGAAAGCAGGCAGACTGTTCAGTTGGTACGTGCTGCTCATTTCAAAGGAGGTGTATTGGCTTGAAATGTTAAAATAAAATATATTTTATTAAATAAGTGAAATATGTACAGTTTATCAGATAAATCAGTGCTATATCTACTTATGCTTATTAATGTCTGTCTGTGTGTCTGTCAGGAGGAAGTGAGATCAGACGTTTTGCAGCGGGAGTCACACTTTTGTGTGTGTGTGCAGCTTTTATTTTTATGTCATATTATCGTGTAAAATAAATATATATCTGTCTTAAGAGTTGCCCTTGCATTTTGTCTCTTTCCTGTTAGATCTAGACTCCGCAAAGGCCATTACAGATAGATAGAACATGAAGTAGTACTTTGTGTGGAATACTTAGTGTGGTCCAGAAAGAGCAGCCTCCGGCTCTGTAGAAAAACTTACAGGGGTTAAAATGAACGGGGAATTTTCCTTGAATAAGCTTTTTGCGTTGTAAGTATATTCTGAGTGAAATCGCCAGAATTTTTCTTACCACATTTTTTTATGTTTATTGCTATAACAGAAAGAGCAGAGTCAGGGAGGAGATGGATCAGAGGCCAGCAGCAGGGACAAGGATGTAGGGTCTTTACAGGTAAGGAGAGATTATAACTTCCTGAAAATAAGATATCTATTGCAGGGAGAAACCAGGCAGTACTGATCATTTCATGTTCAGTGTTTGGCTCCTTTGGCTACTCGTCCAGTAGATGTTCAAGGGACATTGTTGTCAACTCAACTAGAGTTTGGCCACTAAAACTTTAGATTTTATAGTTTAAAGTTTTGTACTTTATAGTTTAAAGAACTAGCCTAGTTGGTCCCCTGGTATTGTACTGTGGCTGTTAGGGATTATGTGGTTCTTTAGCCACTAAGGACGGTGCAATTAAATGTAAGAGAATGATAAATCGCTCTGAAAAATTTGTCCCCCTCACTTCTGAGATGGTGGTTACGCCCATGCAGCAAACAAACATGGTGGAAAAAAAGAAAAGAGAGGAGAACCTACTGGAACTGTAGTTTGACAGCAAAAGGAATGAGTGGATAACAAAAAAATTCAATAATTTTTTTTGTTTTTTTTGCTTTGAAAATGTGGTTGTTTTAGATTTGTAATTTGTTTTTCTTTGGTTTGGGGAAGTCCGACCGTCAAGACTACAGCAGAGGAAATTGTGTTTTCAATAACTATTTTTTTCAATGGTAAATTCTTTTTTTTTCAATGACAACCAATACTGTCTCTATTTTAGCTCCATGAGGGAATGCCTGACCGTCTGAGCAAACAATGAGCTCCGCAAAATTAACTGCACAACGAAAATGTAAAGGATTACAAATGATTAAGACTGATAGTTATGGGAGACTTGTAAGTTGCAGAGTGCAGGAAAAATAACTTCATCACTCATTGCAATGAGATGTGTTTGTCCCTTTTAACCCTTGTAGCACCACTTTGTTTACAAGGCATGTTTTGTTTTTAAAAAATCTTCAAAATGCACACTCTTTTTAGAGCCAGAAACTGTAAAAATGGAAAGAGTGGTTCAACTTTCCCACTGTTTGTCATAAATACCATCAGTTTTGTGTGGTTACATAGAGAAAGCATCTTGAAAATAAGCCTAAAATTGTCAGATTTCATTGTAGTCACTTTATTTAAAATGTCAAATTTAAAAATTCACCAAAAATAACGATGGAAATTGTAAATAAAAAAGAAACCCAAAGACTCTCTGCTCTGCACGGCAACTGAGAAGCCACGACTGACTCAGGGCAGTTGTGAGCATCAACCATGTGACCAAAATCCAGACACTTTTTAGGTGAAACTTTCAATTCATTTTCAATACATTTTATTCACCAGTTCAAATGGGTCATCACAAGACACTTCAATGAGGAAAGTAAAGACAAAATAATACAGAGAAATCCAACAAATCCAAAGTTTCCTTTGGATTCCCTGTCTGAGCAAGCACTTGGCGACAGTGGGGAGGTAAAACTCCCTTTTTCAGGAAGAACCCTCCGGCAGAACCAGGCTCAGACAAGGCGGCCATCTGCCTCGACCGGTTGGGGTGAAGGTAAACCCAGCGAACGATGCTGAGGTCAGGAACTGATACGGACTTTTATTGATTTTAAAACAAAAAAAACAAAACAAAAAAAAGGAACTGTGGATCCAGTCCATTAGTGCTGCTCAGTTCATCACATCAGATGTATCACATCCTTAAACTTGGACACAGCAGCAGCAGCAGAACGTCTTCTTTCTCCAGGAGAAGATGCGTTCGAAGCAGTTCTTCTTCTTTGTCTTTGTCCTTCTCTGGTCCTTCTCATTGCCTTTAGTGTCTTCATCATTGTTTCTGTCTTTGCTGGTCTCAGTGTCTTTAGCAGTGTCACTGTCCTCAAGCTTACTGCTCTTCAGGTCACTTTCATCATCAGGCAAGCCTGTCAGGTTGATTCTGTTCTCTGGATCTGCAGGCTTAACCGTGATGGACAGGCTGGTGGAGGGTCTCGGTTCATCGCTAAAAAAGAAAACATACACGGTTGGGTTTACATCCGACAAGCAGAGAATGTAAACATGAAAATCAACAAAAGTCCATATCAGTCTTTTGTCACCTGCTGGGCTGCTAATGTCTCACAACCTGTGTACAAAGTAAACAGAAACACACTTACCAACTGCTGGTGGGGGAGTTGCTGCTGAGGTAGCTTCTCGTGATAAAGGGATGCTTCAGGATACCACTGGGGGTGATTCTGTCTTTCTCGTCCCATTGAAGCATCGCCTTCAGGAGCTCGATGCACTCCTTTCTCTCATCAGCCTCTGCTAGGTTGTCCGTCTCAGAGCACACCTGGTGCAGAAAACATTTTGAAAGTCCAACAGTGGTCAAATCACCTTCCACCGTGAAATGTGAATGCCATAAATGAAGGTGAATTTTCAGCAACTAGCTGCTGCTTCCTAACGTACCGTTTCGATTTCATCCAGAGAGCTGAACTGGTAAACTGCGTCGTCGAAATGGGTCCCAAAACACTCTGTAGGTCTCTGAAAGAAGAAAACAATCATGCTTACTCAAGTCTTTATCTTATTGAGTGAGTAAAGGTCAGAGGTAAAATCACAGTAGGAGTATTGTACCTTCAGCTGCCACAAACCATCAGGCATTTTCTGAAAAAATAATTCTGATCTTCGTCCAGCATCGATGACATGTTGCGGTGGCGGACCCAACAGACCGATCATGCGTAGGAGCTGCAAACAAAACATAACACCATGTTAGACCTGAAGCTATTCCTGTGACGGCTTCTAATGTGTTTCAGCTGCAGTAATTTACTCACTGTCCAGTATTCGGAGTCTGTTCCGAAGAGACCATCTGAAGTCATCATCCTCTCCATCACGCAGCCTAAGGACCAAATGTCGATGGCCTCAGAATACGGCAGGCCCAGGATGATTTCTGGAGCTCTGAAAGTGGAAAAAACATCAAATGAAGATGTGACACAGTAGACAATAAGGAGACAGCGCTGAATTAAAGAAGTTTCAAAAGTATCAGTATTTCATACCTATATGCAACTACTTGGAGGAGCTTTCCCGCTTTGGTTTTGGAGCTGTACTCGGCCTCACCAAAGTCAATGAGTTTGACTCTGAAGGGCTGCTTCACACGATCCACCATCATGATGTTGTCTTCCTTCAGATCAGCGTGGATTATGCCAGCGCTCTTTGTCGTATCCAGAGCTACAGCCAGCTGCAAGTAACAACATTTATCAGGAGTTTGTTAAAGAAATCTGTCACATGACAATAAAAGCAGAAGTTGTAAAGGTTCCTGAAACACCCATGTTGATTCTAGCACCACTCAAGGAGAGAAATATAAGGAGACAATAGAAGGTCATACCTGCTCAATAATTGTGCGGACGTGTTCCAGTGGCATTGGCTGTTGTGAATTCCGCAAATAGTCCCACAGGCTGATGTCCAATTTTTCAAACACCAGTTGCCGCTTATTTTTTATGAAGACGTCTCCTTTGTAGTCGATGATGTTTGACTGCTTCGAGTTGTGGCTCACGAGCTTTTTCATGATTTCCGCCTGTGGAGAGACAATATGTTTGCTGAGCCACAGAGTCCAATCAGTTTTTCTCAACTAAAAAGTACATAACATCACCAGTACCACTACTCAGAATATTGTAGTAGTACTACCTCTTTTTGAAAAATGTCTTTTTTGTGTCACTGTTCAGCTGGAATCAGTGTCTTACCTCATGGTCTAGATTGCTCCATTCGGGCACCTTTACAGCCACGTGCTCTTCGGTGTCGTTCTTCACACATTCCACCACTAATGCAAAGCCTCCATGTCCGATTTCTTTCACGAACGTGTAGCCTGTTGAGACTTCGGAACGCTGGCTTGTGGTACTCTCCTCAGAGGAAGATGAGGATGAACTTTGAATGTTCTTTTTGAGCTTGTCACAGAAGCCTGAAAGTGAAGCAGACACAAATGAGAAACATATTCTATGGATGTCTTGTTGAACCATTGGTAATCTACCACACTGATGTCATCTCAGTTTTCAATCATATTTGCTAAATATTGAACCAATTATCATAAAACAACAGCACTGAGTGTTACAACCTGTTCTGAATTGTGTTATAAGGCATATTGGACAGTATTGCAGCAAAACTACATGGATGTTTCCTCAGAAACTCCAAAGTGTTTACTTCATTAAACAGAAGTCTGCTCTTTACAGGAGTACTGGTTGGTTTTAGTTATCCAGTTATGACCAAACCTGAACACTTCTTCTTTATCCAGGAGAAGGCGCATTGGAAGTAGTTCTTCTTCTTTGTCTTTGTCTTTCTCTGCGCCTTCTTCTTGACTTCAGTGTCTTCATCATTGTCCTTGTTGTTCTCATTGTCTTTAGCAGTGTCACTGTCCTCAAGCTTACTGCTCTTCAGGTCACTTTCATCATCAGGCAAGCCTGTCAGGTTGATTCTGTTCTCTGGATCTGCAGGCTTAACCATGATGGACACGGTGGTGGAGGGTCTAGATTCATCGCTAAAAAAGGAAACATAGACGGTTGGGTTTACATCCGACAAGCAGAGAACGTAAACATGAAAATCAACAAAAGTCCATATCAGTCTTCTGTCACCTGCTGGGCTGCTAATGTCTCACAACCTGTGTACAAAGTAAACAGAAACACACTTACCAACTGCTGGTGGGGGAGTTGCTGCTGAGGTCGCTTCTAGTGATAGAGGGATGGTCGAGGATATCACTGGGGGGGTTCTGTCCTTCTCCTTTGAGTTGTGGCTCATGGGTTTTTTCAGGATTTTCACCTGTGGAGAGACAATATGTTTGCTGAGCCACAGAGTCCAATCAGTTCTTCTCAACAACTAAAAAGTACATAACATGAGCAGTACCACTACTCAGAATCTTGTCGTGGTACTACCTCTTTTTAAAACAATGTCTTTTTTGTGTCACTGTTCAGCTGGAATCAGTGTCCTACCTCATGGTCTTGACAGTTCCGTTCGGACACCTTTATGGCCTCGTGCTCTTCAGTGTTGTTTGTCATACGTTCCGGCACAAATCCACAGCTTCCATGTTCCAGGTTTTGCATCAACTTGTAGTCTTCTGGGACTTCGAAAGGATGCCTTGTAGTACTCTCCTCAGAGGAAGATGAGGATGAGGATGAACTTTGATTGTTCATTTTTATCTTGTCAAAAAAGACTGAAAGTGAAGCAGACACAAATGAGAACCATATTCTATGGATGTCTTGTTGAACCATTGGTAATCTACCACACTGTTGTGATCTCAGTTTTCAATCATATTTGCTGAATATTGAACCAATCATCATAAAACAACAGCACTGAGTGTTACAACCTGTTCTGAATTGTGTTATAAGGCATATTGGACAGTATTGCAGCAAAACTACATGGATGTTTCCTCAGAAACTCCAAAGTTTTACTTCATTAAACAGAAGAGTGGAGTTACTTACTTCACAAAAGTTTGGTTATCTAGATTTTGCTGAAATGTGGAAGTCTCTGAGTTTGGTGTTAAGCTGGTTTCACTGAACTACTCAATAAACGAATAAATAACTCAATAAAATAAATTGAAATGGTGTCTCCACTCAGAGATTTTGTGTTTGCCATGAATTCTACAATGCCTTTAAAAACAATTTAAAATTTCTCAGCATTGTTTAATTTTGAAAATGGCATTTTAAATGACTTAAATGACATGTTGCAAGTTAAGGAAACAGAATGAGCTATTACCTTACTTATTACACTTACTGAATGAATTTACTGATCAGAAAAAAGTGACCTTAACTCTTGCTCACATCAACACATCAGATTATCATTATATACTCCAAAATGAATATTTCCCAGTAGAAAAATCCTGCTATCCCAACATATCTATGTATTTGGTCATGGTTATAGTCAAATTATTCCAAGTTTGGAGCTTTAAAACCATATTTTGTCTTAACAAACATGTTTGTCCTGCTCTTTACAGGAGTTGGTTTTATCCAGTTATGACCAAACCTGAACACATCACTTCCCTTCCACACTGCTAAGATCTTACTTTTAATAACAAGATGTTAAAAATTACAAGACCAGTAAAAAACTGAGTGTTACATCCTGTTCTGACTCACAGATTTCATTACAAATTGGACAGAGTTGTAGAAAAATAGATTTTAAAACTTCCTTCTGAATGTTTCCTCTGGTGTTTGCTTCATCAAGCAGAGCAGTGAAGTCACTTACCTCAAAAATGTTGGCTTCTTTGGGTTTTCTTGAAAGGTTAAAGTTGAGATTAATCTCGATGTCCTGCTCGTTTCAAGTCGTCCTGTTGTCTTGTTGAAATCTGGAAGACACTGTGCAGAACTGTCTGCACCCTGATTTAAATGCAGCACTACCTCGTTCAAATGTAAACAAAGCAGCATATATGTAATGTTGTTATTTTTTAAACTTTTAGCTGTCATATTTACTGTAAAGAAAGCACACAGTGGATAAATTTGGGTTCATGTAAAATGCTGAAACACTGGTGTAGTCATTGTATATGAGGAATATGGCTTTCCAAAGGGAACAAACTTGGACTTAGTTGAGCCTTTGGAGAAAACATGTTGGGGGTAAATTGTGCCATCAATTATGTTGAAGTAAAATTTAAAATGTTCCATCTCATATAATGTAAGATCTGTCTCCATTTGTTCATGGATGACCTGATGGGCTGAAAAGTCATTCTGTCCATCTTCATCTGCCACCTGACGTATGAACTTCCCCTTCTTTACTTCTCCTACACTGCAAAAAGTCCTCCTTCAAAAACAAGAAAAAAACCCACAAAAACAAGTGACATATTACTTAAACTAAGCAAAATTATCTGCCAACAGAACAAGAAAATTTGGCTTGTCAAGATTTTCCAAAACAAGTAAAAATATCTAACCTCAATGAAACCCAAAATACCTTAAAATTAGTATATTCTCACTAATAAGTGCATTTTTCTTGGAAGAAATAAAAAATATGAGACCTCTTTTCTCAATATGTTGAAAAATATTCTGAAATGAAGCAAATGCTCGTGCCATTGTCTTGACATAATGATATGTAGTAAGCATTACATTACTTGAAAAGTTATACTAAAATCTAATTTACTTTTCTTGATGGAACGGCAACAGTTCAGAATATTTTTCTCTCTATGTAGGATAACTTTCTTAAAATTCTTAAAATGAGCCAAATGCTGTGGAATTCAAAAATATTCATGCTTATAATCAGTGATCCTGACTACAAGAACAGTAAATGTCACTTGCTTAAATGAAGATACAAATCCAATTTCTTTTCACCTCTTTATTCTATTTAAGGTGCAATCTGTATCAAAAACATTTTACAGAAGAAAGTGCTCTGAGGAGCCCTGAACAAATGCTAAGACCTGAACAAACTGACTCATCTAACATTTTCTGGAACTACAGAACAACGTACAAGCCTACTCACTGAACTTCCTCCACTCAGCCATAGCTTTTTTATATGAAGAAGTCATGTCTTGGTCATGGATGGCATCCATGAGGACCTCTGTCTGCAGCACAGAGAGGAGTGTGGTTATGCACTTGGGGTATGTGAGGTGAAAGGTGTAGCAGCATGCCATGATGTACATCACACTGAGATGTCCTCCTTTGGGAAGATCAGCACAGGCATGGTTCCGATGGCCAGAATGCAGTTGCTCTCACAGACGATCACTACAGGGCTGGAGAGCGGTCTTGCGTTCAGGAAAGCGTTGGGGTCTTCCACAGACTGAAACACAAATAGAAATATGAGGCTAATTAAGTGTGAATTGAAGCTTATTTGTGTGTGTGTTTATGAGAGTAAACTAAATGGATATGTGGCAGGGTAGCAATGCTCGTCTTTGTCTATAATTGAAATAAAAATGAATATGTGGAAGTGACACAAGACAAGAAAGTGTAAAAGAAACAAAGTAGTTGTGAGCCAGTGTTTATGCCTTTTTATGGATGTGTGTCAAGGAGCCTACTACACAGCCTGCAACTACAGCTGTCATTCTGTTTTGCCTGACTGATGTGAGTCGTCCAGATATGTTCTTTGTAATGTTAGACATTTTTCTTTGGTCATTGCCAGGCTCTAGTAATGCAACAATATTCTTCATAAACAGCTTCACTGGGTTAAGGCAGTAAAAGCAGTCTGATGTCAAATATTGGAAGCATTTATCATTTCTGTTTTGTGGGATCAAATACACAGGCGAGCTCAGTGATCTTTTAATTTCTGAAATGTCTTTACTCAATCCTGTCGTTTGCTTCTTTTTAGTACTTAAGAAGTGCCGTGATGTAGCTTGATAAGAGATGTCAGAATTGACCACATTATATGCCACATGACATATGATGTGCTGTAGAATACATCTATTTCAAATTTGTTTACTTCTGTGGCTGTATCACAGCTTATGTTGCAAAGAAAATGAAACTGAGCGCTTCACCCAGTTTCTTAAAGTAGGCCTATTCCTTTCTCAGTGTGGCAATATGAATGTTTTCAAAATGTAGTGGTGTGATGTATCAAAAGCAAATATTTACAATAAAAAAAATCAGGAGAATGTCTAAAAATGCGGTCCCTTAACAATAGAGTTTAATAGCCCTGTTGTAAAGCATGTGAAAAACTATCAAACATCATTTTTTTACCTCAAGATGTGAAGAATGGCCTCACTTGCATGCCCCAACTTCTTGGGTGGAGCAATGGGTGATGGGAAGACGTCTGGCAAAGCTTTCATCATCGCAACCCCTCGCTTTACTGTGAAAAACAAAAACCACCTAATTTATTTACTGCAGTCAGTTATTCAAAAAACAACATAAAACAGAGTAACAAGACAAGAAACAGAAGTGAGTGTGGTTGGGAGAGACTGCAAGAAGCAGTAAACTGCAGGTGGGAAAATGAAAAAAGCACATGGTAGAAGTGGTTAGGATGGTTGACAAGTTATGTAAATGGAAAATACTTGGTGGATGTGTGAAACTGAGCAGCACCAGCAGCACTGACTACTGTGGTCAGCTCATGGATTCTTAAGTTATCAAATGATAAGTAATTACCTTTATCAGCCAGTGGAGGTCTCATGACTTTTTTGAAAACGCCATAAAACTGGATCTTCTCACAAAAGGTCTTCCAGCGGTTCTTCAGTTCAGCTATGAAGTGGGGGTTTCCTTGATTGAGGATCCGCTGCAGTTCATCCATTATCTACCACAAAAGGACACATAGCAAATACCTGTTAATCAACATTCCAATCAAAATCTAGTCAATAAAAAATGTCTGGACCCATTATGTAAAGACCAAACAAATGAATTTCCCTTCGGGGAGCAATAAAGTTCTATTCTATGTAAGTAGAAATTGCAGCGTGACCTGCTTTGTGAATTATGAAACAATTTGTGCAAAAAGAACCTGGCCAACATCTGTCCTTAATTTAAAAATGGAAAATGGCTAACAATCTATCATTTGTAAACTAACATACATGCATCCATCCATCCATCCATCCTCTATACACCGCTTTATCCTCATTAGGGTCGGGCTGACTCGGGCGAAGGCGGGGGACACCCTGGACAGGTCACCAGTCTGTCACAGGGTTACATACACAGACAGACAATCACACGACATTCACACATCTATGGACAATTTAGAGTAACAATTAACCTCAGCATATTTTTGGACTGTGGGAGGAAGCCAGAGTACCCGGAGAAAACCCACGCATGCACAGGGAGAACATGCAAAACTCCATGCAGAAAGATCCCAGGCCGGGATTTGAACGGGGATCTTCTTGCTGCAAGGTGAAAGTGCTAACCACTACGACACTGTGCAGCCCCACATACAATCATATTAAAATAATCAACTTAAAATGATTTGATTTGCTTACATGATCCACTTCTCTGAAGCAGGGATATGCTTGAAGAATCTTGGTAGGTCTGTCGTGCTCCTTCAGAACATCAGAGTCGATGTAAGCCCGTCTTGCTTGGTATTCCAGGTCCAACAGCTGGGCAAATCCTTCTTGTTGGGCCTGGGCTTGGATTTGTTATAGGCTCCTGCAGAACTTTGTAGTGTCTGGCCTGGTTCTGTGGGCTGTCAGTAGTTTCAGGCCCTATTGTTGAAATGAAATTATGATTACTGTTTCACTTCTGCCATTACAGTTTGAAGAAATACAAATATTCAAAGTTACTGACTTTTAGTTTAATCATTTCAATGTTTGTATCTAAAACTAAACCATGTATAACTGACTTCTAAAAGAAATGTGACAGGTACATCCGCAACAACTCACCACACTTTCTCACAACTCAACTCTATATGGAGTAGATGTTTATTGATGGAGCAAGACTGCAAAGGCTCTGGAATTCCTGAGCTGATCAAACTCAGATAAGCTGTCCCTCTCTCCAGCACTGACCAACACCCATCTCTATAGGAGGATTGAGACAATTTGTATTCTGTAGGTTTCATTCACAGAAGGATGGAGCTCCTGTGAACATTAAACCCCTGGAATAACTTCTTCTTTTTAAAAGACAATGACTTTCAATTATATGCTATGGATGTTTGTTTAATGAACTTCATCTAAAATCCCTTTTCAGCTTTAGGAGACCCTCAGCCGGAGACGTCTCTGCCTTCCACAGATCAGATAACAAGTCGTAAAACTTTATGGCTGAAGGCTGGAGTCACCCTCTCCTCTCTTTGACTGAAACAAAGAGACTGGAACTGAACTTACAAAACCTTGCCAAATTAATATTTCTGGAATGTATTTTGTGTTTACAGAATTACCAATGTCAGTGGAAATCATTCATCATTAACATGAAAATCAAGATTCTATCTTTCACAGAAGCTGATTTATTAATTTGTGATATTTAATCTGATTCCTTCTTTATTACTCCATTTAGGTTGAATGATGACCGTTGTATTTACCTGTTACCAAATCTCTGACTTGTTATATTTTCACTGTGATACATATTTTTAATGTCATAAACATAAACATATAGTTATGAATGAAATGATTCACATCATATGAACATATGTATTAATCTACACATTTCACTTTCACGCAACTGAATATGGTGGGATAGACAGATCGTGTTTTGCGCGTTTAATATCATATTTTAATCCATTCTGGACTCCTCTTTCTTCTCTACTCTGTGAGAACAAAGAGATTCCAAATTCCACCAGACTCGCGCCTAAAAGTTCTCTCTCTCCGCCCAGGTCCTCCCCTTAGCTGGACCCACAGATAAAGTCAGCCGTAGCCCACATCATCTCTCTTACCGCTCTTACTCTCTTGCCCGCTTCACTTCCCTTTCTTCACTACCTGAGGAATCCATAACAGAGATTCCCATTATTTTCTTACCTAAAGCGCGTTTTTCCTATCTTCGAAATTCCCTCACCATCTCAGTTTGTTAACTATTTATCTCTTAATATTTTTGTAACTTAAGGAGACATTTTGCTCAATTTTAAACCAACGTTATTCGTTTTAATCTGAAGAACAGATTCAGAACCAGCATTTATTTTTCTTAATTTTGACCGTTTTTCATCAACACCCGTTTTTCTTGGCTAAAGCCTGAGAACCATCATTTTTAAGCACTCAGCTGAGAACTCCGGAGACCTGCTGGATCAGGTCTTTGCATAGAACCGATCAACCCGCGGCAGGACATCTAGGCGTGG